>NW_020799098.1:38262967-38267400 GCF_003259725.1 Athene cunicularia
CAAGCAGTTTAGTGGAGAGACTGCTGCTCATCCATGAAGGTAAGTTTTACATGTGTTTTGCAACTATAACTTGTATTCTTTAAAAAAAACACCTCACACACCCAAAAAACCCCAACAGCACAAACAGCCTATGTTATAGAAGCTAACATTGTGCTTTATAAAATGAATATATTAACATTCAGGTAAATTCCTTTCTAACTGTAAAAATACACAGTAATATTTAGTCTCAGTCCAGAGCCTGCTGACCAAGCAGCATCAGAATTTATACTAGCTGAAAAAGTATCATCTTATGTTTATTGAGTGTTTACATAATTAGACATTAAAGCTGCATTTTTATTGGCTGTTACAGGGCTTGTTAAAAAGAAACAGAATATTTCAATTTCAGATTAAAAATATATTTAGTTTTTGACCCGCTGTCCCAATATTTTTAAAAATATATTTTAAGTGCATATAAAGCACTTTGGTGGGCAAAAAGTATAAGTTTCATTTTGTAAATTTTATTTACTGAATTGTAAGTATCTGAGAAATAGGAGTCGACACTTAAGACTCCCTTAAAACTCTTAAAGGTGTGTTGCCTTAGAGAGAGACAGACAATATCTCAAAGGGAACTGGGTTTGTTCAGACTGACCTATGTACAGTGTATAAATCAGCCACAAGACAAACATGGGAAATAAGCAGAGAAACTACTGCAATAACCATGGGCACCTCTTTAGGGGTGAACTGACAAGTAACATTCATTTCTCTTTTCCTTCAGAAAACATCTCTGTAGTCTGAATGCTGTTAAAAAACCCCTCTAAAAACAGTTGGTTATCACAAAATTACCAAGGCTAGTAGGATTTTTAAAAGCCACGGACAAAAAAATTAATTGGCATGAAATGTGTATGGCTGTTTTGCCCAGAGAAACACACCAATCTGTTAATTTTGAAGGAGCAGGAGGAGAATAGAGTGACAAAGGCATTATCATGGGCTAGCAAGACCACTAAATGTGGTCCAAGATCATGAGGTATTTTGCTTGCTGATATTTGTTGCAGTGATGCATTGGTAGTGCAGCTTGTAGTGCTGTAGAATGTATTTCACCTGTTCTATGAATAAAAACTTGAAAAAACCTTCAGTTTTTACAGTTGTTGACATCAGGTATTTTCTGGGAGCAGATTTTAAATTTAAACACACAAATTATTTGCTGACCTGACCTTGGTTGTTTGAGTATTTCCCTAATTATTAATAAGGTTTCAGCAGCCCCAGTCTTTATCTTTGAGAGCAAAAAGACGAAGAAAAAGGAAGGAAAGAAAAGGACAAATATGCAAAATGTGAACTTTTTTGGCTTTTTAGAAATTGCATTATCGTGCAAGACTGTTGGAAAACAAAGTAGTGGCTTTTTCTATTTGTATAATTAAACACCTTTCTTTTTTGTTTGCAGCCACACCACCTTCTCTTTGTCAGCTCTGTCGACTATGTATCCGAAATTACATAGGAAGAGCTAGACTGCATCTTGTCCCACAACTCCAGCTGCCAACAATACTGAAGAATTTCTTACAGTATAGATAACATAGTAATTAACCTTCAGAAACTTGAATAACAAGTACTTTTTCTTCTTTCTGTTCATTGTACGTTTTATCTGAAGAACTGCTGGGCGGAAAAAAAGCCTTTTGCATATTACTTAAAAAAAAAAGCTATCTTTGACACCTCGTGTTGGTATATAATAATAGTAATAATAATAATAATAATAATAATAGGGAGCCATTCAGCAACTGGTACTAAGGTGCTAATAAGGCTGAATTGACTAAGTGTGCTGACACTCTGGGAAATGATTGTATAGCTTTAGCTTAACACTTACTAAATAGATTTAGTGCTGTTTTAATTTTGTTTATACTTTTAAAATCTGTTTGACATACCTGAACCACAAACAGTTTCTTCATTATTATTTGTTAAGTTTGTCTATTTGGAGGCATTATTTCATGTGTTTTTAAATTTCTATTGTTTGTGTACCTAAAAATACTTGGTGATAGGTGCACTATATACATTGATAAAAATAAAACAAATAGTGAGAAATTTCCTTTATTCTTCCTCACTGCCTGTGCTGTGAATTGGAATTATGCTGCTGTGAACATAATCACAATTTTTTCAGCCATGCACAGTTTATAGATTCTCTGTTTATTAGCACAGTTAGTAACTTTAAAAATTCCAGAGGAATATTCCTCAAAAGCCTTAATGCTGAGATACTTTTTATCTCCTCTTGTAAAATAGAATTATCTGTGCTCTTTATCTTTTCATAACAATGCTGTATCATAACTCATGGGAATATTAAATAATTATTTGCCTCAGAGAAAGGCATATATTATTGTACAGTATCTGTGAGGTTTCTGAAGGCGTATTTTGGAGATGTGGATACTGAATCTTCAACCTCAGATTCAGGAGGTGGATGCAAGACTCCAGAAGTACATCAGTTCCCTGTATCAGAACAGGTATCACCCTGAAAAGGACATTGTTTCTCTTGCTGTCCAGTTTATAACAATTACCCAGCTGCAGAAATCACGCTGCAGAATTCTAGAATGCTCTATCAGGCATTTCTGTGATGAGGTTGAAATTTTATTGTTCAACTCTTTAGGCAGAGCAGGAATGCTGACACCCCAAAAGCCATTAGGATACCCAACGGATTTCTGCCTCGCTCATGCCCTTGCATGGTGACAATTGCCAGTCATGTCAAAAAAGGTGATCTGACAATTTCATTGAAATACGGTGCTCCTTCTCTGAGTCTTTTCATTGGGTCTTTCTCTGAGAACAGAATACTTGCTCAGTGATGATACTCAACTCCTGTAAAGCAAAGCATGAGACATGTGAAAATTAAACACTTGCCCTTGGTGATTCACGCTCTTCCATTCCTTTTCAGTGACTCCTTTCAGTATTTCTGTTCCTACTGGCAAGATGCTAAGTGAGGAACTAACTATAGGGGAAGTTTGCACAGAGAAGAATGCTTACTCAGTTGCTAAATTCTATCCACCTAATAAAAATGCAGCACTCTGACACTTGTTAAAAGTAATCTTAATTTGCTTCTGTTCCCTGAAAAAACTTTAGCGAAGGCCTTTTCAGGAGTCCCTGTGAAGGAAAGTCAGATGCAAGGAAAAGATACTGCTTAGGAGTCCATAAGGTACATACTCTGTAATGGAGCAAGTTGAGTGGTTTTGGTTTTCATCCAGAAACTAGTAATTTGTGGGTTTATGTACAATACCATTATTGTGTATTACTTCAAGAAACAAGGAAGTGCCAAGCCAGCCATGGCACTGTTGAACTTTTCTATGTAGAATGAGATCATTTAGACCCTCACCTTGAAGTGTGCACAGCACTTTTCAAGTTTGACTCAGGAAAAGTGTCCTTTAAGAAAAAGCTTTCTCACATACTAGACAGTAAGATTAGTTTTCAGCAAGCATGGGTATTCTACAAAACACCCATTCAAAACAAAAACAGATAATGTTAAAAGTTTTACTGAGTGTCACAACAGAGTCCAAGCCAACTCTTTGCAAATAGGTGTGTTTGTGCTCTTGTGGCATTTTCAGTGTCTATTTCCACCATTTCCACTGATCCTTGCTGTCATCCAAAGAGCAAAGAAGACCATCTTTAAGAGTTTACAGGTATTTGGTACAACTTTAATTCTATAGAATGTTAGACTAGCTGGAAGAGCGATCCAGAACTAGTTTACAGTAATTTACGACTTTAATCTCAGGCACTGAGGCAACACTCAACATAATCTTTAATCTTTTGTTACCAGGTAATTATATGAAAATAAGTGTCACTTTGGCAAGCTGAGCCAAGTTGGATGGGCACCACTTCTGTTACTATGTAACAGGAACAAACAACATAAGGAATGGATGTTGCCCTGGCAAGACTATGTACTGGAACACGGCTCTGGCAGATCAGACCACGCTAATGCTCTTGCCACATACCAGAAATACATAGTAATGAAATGCCTGACATTAGTGTTTGGCAAAATTCTTTCCATGAAAATGGTCCCGCGTTTAGCCAGAATTGAAAGGAAAAGGGCTTGCTGTTGTTCTTGTTACGTGAGGGCTCCGTTACAATGGGGCTCTGATAGGTTGAATTCTTGGAATGAACTAAAGGTTATGTATTAAAATATTAGGAACCAGGATATGAAACAGACATTGAAGCATGCCAGAGCACTGTTAAAGACTACTACAGCTACCCAAGTTCAGAAGGTGCCACCTTTACTAGCTGAAGCATCTCTTTTACGAATTACTACACCAGTAAAAAAGCATCACAAGACATTTTCAGGGGGAAAAAAAAGGTAGTGTAATATCTCAATTCTTCAAGGAAATCCAGCTGTGAAATCCTGCAGGCCTGCTGTCAAGGCACTCGGAAAACACACGGAACCTGCCCCGTGTTTATGGCCGGGGCTGCCCGGGCCGCGGGGCGGCTCCGCC
>NW_020799098.1:38267450-38294082 GCF_003259725.1 Athene cunicularia
TCCAGCGCCAGCGGGTGCTGCGGCGCCCCGCGGCGGCCGTGGGGGCGGAGGGGGGTGCCGGCCTAAGGCCGGTCTTTGAGTTCCCACTCCACGAGAATGAGGTGGGTAAAACGTAAACGCCCGGGCTCAGAAGTTGCTTTCGCAAGATTTGGCTTATTTTTTTGTATTTGTACAAATGAGGCCTTAGTACTAAAAGCCTCCCTGGGTGAATAAAAGGTTTTTCTGGGGCAGAAAATCGCAGTTTGGGCAACAAAATCGTACAGGCATCTTTTTCACACCTGCTCATGACCGAAATATTTTTTCCCTGTTGCATTAAGGGTTTTTTGCGAAAGAGAAGCTGAACCTCGCCCAGCAGCTGCTAGAGGGAAGGAGTCAGTGTAAGGCGGGAGCAGCAGGAGTGCCGGAGCAGGACACGCTGCTGACCCAGGAGGGGAAGCTGGGGATGCCCAAGGGACATTTCATCACTGTTCATCACTACCACTAAAATGTGTTTTAAAAGTGAAATTTGGTTCTGGAAGAAGAGTTTGAGAAGCTTTAACCTAGCTGATTGAGCTCACAGGCCTCGATATCGACTGCTGCTTGATTCCCTTCAGTTTGACCAAATTGCTTTGGTTAGGCTACTTAAGATGATTGTATACTTGTTTCCCTGTTTTCACAATTAAGTTAATTATATATTATAGAGCTGTAAAAACTAAAAAACTAATATTGAATGATATTTTGTCATATAACCAATTCCTGAACACTTTTTTTTTTTCTTCAGAATAAAAAAAACCCCTCAAGACAGGGAGGTTGGTGACCGATGGTCACCAGATCAGCAGCTTCAAAGGTTATCAAGAGTAACATCAAACTAATAGAAATAATGATGGAGCCCACTATTAACATAAACAGAAGGTTAATGCCGTCATTAATATGTACATGAGAATGCAAGAAGGGGAAGAGAATCTATGTAGTGGTTTTAGCGTTGGTTTTTATTTTCTTAAGAAGAAGAGCAGGACCAGAGCTTGGAACAGTCATGTTTTACCACAGGTACAGTGCTAAGTGTCAGAATAACTGAAGGCAGAGAGCAGCAGGCCGCCTTCAGTTGCCTTTGTCTTGCTTGCTTTAACATGGTTGGGGAATGCCGTTAGAACCATATGGGTAATAACATGAATTGGGTCATGTGTACAGTCTTGAATTTTTCCCAGTGTGATGTTTGGTGACTGCTGTGGGGCTACATTCAGCATTCCTTGGGTAGTGTATCAGTGTTAGGCTACTGGAGTAAATTTAAATTTAATAAATAGCACTTCTACCATTAACATATTGATAAATACTCCCCTCTGCTACTCCTGAATACTCAAAGAAGCTGCTGAGTTCCTTAGCTCTTCTTGGCTGAATCATTACAACTATAGTAGAGACAAAACTTGTCACTGATGTTCTTTGAAGAACTAAATGGCTCTGGGTTCAAGGGAGTAGCAGTGGATGTTGTATAGTGTCCTTGTAGTCAAATCACTGAGATGTAGAGTGGGTAAGTGGTTGAGGAGGTGCGTGGAATATTGGCTGGACTGTCATATTCAAAAGGTGTGATCAAATTGTGGTAGATATGTCCAGCTGATCCTTAGGGATCACTTCTTGGGCCAATATTGTTTAATGTCTTTATTAATGACCTAGGACAATGGGATGGAGGACATACATGGCAAACAGGGGCGTGACTGACAAGCTGGAGGCCCCTCCAGGTTCAGAGGGACTTCAACAGGCTGGAGAAACAGGCAGACAGGACATGACACTCAGCAAGGACCAAGTCCAGCACTGGGGATGCAGTAAATGGTGCACCGCTATGGGCTGCAGCCAGTTGGTTAGAAAGGACCTTTGCAGAAAAGGACGTAGGGGTTCCTGATGGAGAAGCAGTTGAACAGTTGAGCCCTGATGGGGGCCAGCAGCATCTTGGGCTGCGTTAGTTAGTAAGGGTGTCATATGCCAGAACTTTGGGAAGTGATTCTGATCCTCTGTGGCTCTTGTGAGACTGCGCTCTGTGTTGGACCACCCAGCACCAAACTTACATTACCATGCTGGAGCAAGCCCAGTAAGGGCAGCCCCTTGGTTAGTGGGCTGACCTACAAGGAGCGGCTGAGAAGATTGTGTTTTTTCAACCTTAAGAGCAGGTGAAGTGATAAAACAGTGGCTAATTATTTTCTTCTTCTGCTAATTAGGCTAATTTATGTGAAAAAAAATATTAGGAATTCAATCAGTGATAGCATCCGATGGTCTTCAAGAGAAAAACAGTATTTTTAAATCAATCAGTTTGAGTTTATAATTCTGTCCATTTTAATGTTGTTTATTACTCCTCTCTTCTGTAAGAGAAACTATGTGACCTTTTTAAAAAAAATGAAACTCCTGCATCAATCCAATCTTGCAAATATTTGTACATGTATTGGTCTTGCTGCAACCAGTTCAGATATTTTGAGGCCTATAGAGATCATTAGCCTGTCTAATTTGACCTGCTCTGTCTTGCAGGCCACTGCATTTCACCTGAACTTTCTTACATCAAACTTCCTAACCAGTGCGTTAACTAAAGCACGTCTTTTCTATTTATTTATTTTTTTTAAGACACTCTGTCTCAATTAAAAGTCATTGTGGCCATACCAATTATGTTTCCCAAATTGAGTTCACAGTTTTGTTTCCTTTTGGAGCCCTTTTCTAGGCAGTGAGTTCTCAGTGTCGTTCTCAAAATGCTGGCACCAACATGAAACCTAACATTCCCCTATAAGTCTCTTCTATGCCACAGACCATGGTAAAAAATCTCCTCTCCTATTTTTTTTAATGTACCATGTGTTGCATGTACTGGGACTGTACAAGTTCTTCCAGCTTCTTGATACCAGTGACAGTTGCAGGAGTAAATGAGGCATATGCAAACAGAATTTAGACATGAAACTTCAGCTGCATCTTGCCCTTCTTTCGTCTGGGATAGTGTTAATTTTTCTTCTTAGTAGCTAGAAAAGTGCTGTTTTGGATTCAGTATGGGATTTGGTATGAGAAGAATGTTGATAATACAATGATGTTTTCAGTTGTCGCTAAGAAATCAAAGACTTTCCAACTTCTTCCCACATCCTGCCCATGTTCAGGTGTACAAGAAACTGGGAGGGGGCGCAACCAGAGCACCAGGCCCAAATTTGCCAATGGAATATTCCATATCATGTAATGTCATGTTCAGTGTATAAAGAAGGGTCAGCCAGGAAGGGGGAGATTTCCTCTCTCGCTTCCAAGATTGTGGTATTGGGATCTTGTTTTTTGGGGGGGATTGCTAGCCAGGAACAGGCTGGGTATCAGTCAGTGAGGGTGAGCAATTGCATCTGTACTTTCTATTATTGTTACTGTTTTATTTCACTTATTAAGCTGTTTTTATCTGAACCTGTAAGTCTCCCTTTACCTTCCAATTCTATTATTCCCCAGGCCTGGGAGGGTGAGCAAGCAGCTGTGCAGTGTTTGGCTGCGGCTGGATTTAAAATTTCTGAAGAGAATCAAGTATTCTGATTGACAGATGTCAAATGAAAAATTTGTTCTGTAGCATCAGAAGGATGTATATGATCACAGTTCGTCAGAGGTTGTTTTCTTTTTTTTTTCTTCAATATTGGATTTACTTTGCCAAGTGAGATACTTAACTAGAATGACAGTTATTGTATTCTTCAAATAGTTGTTCAAATTCAGCATGTGTGGTTTTAAGACATACTGTGTAATTTCTCAACATGCTATTTCATGCTTACGTATGATGATCTCATGCATGTTATGCCCCCAAAATGCTGAAGCCATCCCATTTTAGTGTTTTTCAACATATGCAAAATGTTCAAATTAAAAAGAATATACAGTGCACTTTTACCACAGAACTTGTTTAATGTTTCCCCTTCTCTTTATGTTTGGTTTTGTTTGTTTTTTTTTTTGTGTACTATTCATTTTATGCAGCTGCCAAGATCATCTGGGTGTCAGTCAAGTGGGGGAAAGGGCAGTGACTGCAAATAAACTAGAAAACTGAATAGCTAACTGATCAGATGCTTAACATACTACTGAAATGAACAACTTGTGATTTTTGCTTTGAAGGGTGGTTTAACATTAAACGAAGTTTGGGACAACATGCAGCATCTTTGTTGCTCCACATCCTCTGAGAACATATCTGGTATCCGAAAGGAAAAACTGTTTGCCACATCACGTAAGTTTGTTTCTCACATCACATTGTCTTAATTTTAATCTTTTCAGATTGTAACATTGTGTAGTTTGGTTTACTTTTGCTATAAAGGCAACAAAGAGATTTTGTGTTAAAAATTTGAATGCATCAGATACAATTTCTTAGAAAATAGGAAGTTTGGAGGGGGTTGCCGTTATTTTTTTACCATAAAAATCCTTTGAGCTTTTCCCTAGCATGGCATCTACAGAAATTATTCTAATATTCAAAAGTGCTTCTATTACCTTCCTGAGAGTTTATTCTGGATACTTTCACCATACTGAAATCACTTTTCCTCCCTACAGTTACATAATGGAGATCTTAATTTTGTTGATGACTGTGTGACTGGGCAGGTGCTCCAGTCCTGACCTAAGCAGTAACTGACCCACAGCACTGACATACCTGGGCTGCGTAGGGAACTGTGGGAGATGCTGCAGGAAAAGTGGGACAGGAGGAGTCAGCCCTGCAGTAGGGGAGGGCCCTGCTCGCAGGTGTGCTGCTGAACCCTGCTGTGGCCCTGCCTACATCCATCCCAGCCTGCGGGGCTGGTTTGGACCCTGGTAGCAGTAGTCCCAAACTGATCAGTCAGATCAATTTTCAGGTTCTTTGTATGTATTTTTCACTTTTCCCCCCCAACACTAGTCTATATTGGTTCAAATAATCACACCCTCAGAAGATGGTAGTGCTTGGGCTTTTTATATATATAGGGCTAAAAAGCTGCTTTCATAAGGAAGGATGATGCCTTCTTTCACTGCTTAACTATAAAATTGTACACTAAACTAAAAGGTGATTAAAACAGCCCTGGCACTTTGAAATTATGTAGTTTTAATACTTTGAATCTTCAAGGGCACTTTGTTTTAATATATTTTGCCAACTTTCCCCCTGGCCCCAACACCCTGCATCTAGATTCCTCCAAAACAAGGCAAAACAGGAATTCATTTGAAGACAACCATGTGAAACAAGCTGACAGATCCTCTTATGATGAATGATTGGTACCTCCCAGGAGACCACCGAAAAGATTAACCTGAGTGTGGAACTTGAAACACAAACCCCATTCTGATTACAGTAGTGTTGATGCATAATCAACAAAAAGAAATCTAAGTTTACTGTCTGTTAGGGAATAATGCTCTTTAAAGCAAATGAATTGTAAACCTCTTATTCTAAAATGCAATCTGCAAGACTGTAATTTACTTGGTTTTGTAACATTGTCTTGCTTCTTTTTTAGCTTCATATCTTCCTAGAGCTGGTTTACTATTTTATCAGTGAATTTTTCTGATGCTACTGATACAACCTTAGAAGCCACAAGGTCTAACTGTTGCATGTGAAATATTCAGTAAATCTGAGAGTGTATTTCATGTCTTCATATCTTGACCTAATGTGCAAATGCATACTGGTCTTCACAACTGTTTTTCTAAATCTATTCTCCACCCTGTGTTTTTAGTAAGTTTTATCTAGAGAAAAAGATGATCCCGTATTTAATTTCTTTCCTACATAAAGGTGTAAGCTTCAAGTTTTAAATAAAGCTAATGCTTATTCTGAAAAGAGTATCCAGACTCAGTAGTTTAGTTTTGTTTTCTGTGTAAGGAATGAAGGGATTTTCCTGCATTAGTGTCATCGTAAACTGTTGTAACCCTCGATTTAAGTGATTTTACCCAATGAAGAAATTCAACAACATGGATTTAAAGTGCCATATCTCATTTTAATGTCAGTCTTTGCATTGGGAAGAGTTTATAGTATGACAGATTTTATTTTTGTATTGTTTTGGAATCCACCTAGGAAAGTCTCACATGTGACTGCAGTCTGTGAAGCTTATAAACATGTCAGTAATGTTGGTCAGGTTCTTTCAATAGAACAATTAATTTGATTTTGTGGGGACAAATTGATGTTAAACTTAACTGAGATATAATAGTAATTGGAAAGCACCAGCTGTAGAGCTTGATAAATTTCTTCATTCAAATAGAAGTATAACTTTTACAGAAGAGTCATACAGTCATTTGAAGACAAAGGATTCTTTAATATTAAGGGGAAATACCTGTATTTGACTAGCTGTGCCAGACAATGAAGTCACACATTAGCAAACAATCTGAAATTATTTTTGAAAATGATGAGTCTATATAGTTCAACAGTTGCAACCACAGTTGTAGCAGTAAACACAATTACAACCTTCTCTGCATGTTCCTCTAACTCACCACATGGGGTACAACCACATTAAAGAAAATGCAACCTCATTTTATTCACAATGACTGTTACCTGATGGATTCCCAACATAAAAAGCACTCTTTGACTTAATTTTTGTATTTCAGCAATGAGAGTGTTCTCAACCCTTACACTAATTTAAAAGGGGACTAGATTTGTCTAAGTTTCCATGTTAAGGCACAGTTCATGTGCAACAAATTGATGAAGTTATACTACATATTGTAAGATATTTAAACCAAAATATTGTAAAAATCCTTAGGACACAGCAAAAGATTTTAACCAGAGTGGCAGCTGAGTCAATCCTTCAGATCCCAACCATCAGTCATAGGGCTGCATGTTCAGTTCTTACCTTTGCTCTCCAACTCTGTATTAACAAGTTCTACATATAAGGTTGTACAATTTATGTGAAAAAAAAGATAGCTAGTCTTTCATTTGACAGAAGCAACACATCAGATACTGACTGGTGGAAGATTCTTTCAAAAACTATGAATTTTTATTTCTGAAGTCCCAACTCTCATTCCCCAAGCTCCACAGGATTAAACAAGGAAAACATTTTCCAAACAACACCTGCAAAAAGTAAAACATCCTGTTCCAGCATCCAAGTATGTACAAAAATGTTTTTGTATAATTACAAAACAGCTAAGCTTTTTTTTTTTCCCCCCCAATATATTCTTACACCAGAAATCCTGTAATAATACTCTAGAACATCGACAGAATGACTTTTAACTTTTTAAAGAGGGTGAAATTAAAGGGAATTTTTAATTTCTAATCTCTATCCCACCTTTCCAGCATGGTGGCATTGTTAGTTCTAGTTAAACAAGAGCATTGTTTACCTATATATCGAGGATTTTGTTCGATAGGGTCTGCTAAGAGACCTTGAGTTATTTCCAGCTTTACAACAGTTTCTCTAGAAATAGTTCTGCCAATTTTAACTTCTTTACATTTTGTGTAACTATCAGAATTTAAAAATTTATTTTAAAGCAGCATCAAAAATATAACAACACATAAAGAGATTTCTGCTTGTGTGCCATCAATTAAGCTAATAAAGTATACTATAACCAAGGCATCTTTTCTACAGGGAAGTAATTCTAAGATTTATTAATAAGATTTGCCTTATGACTAAATTCAGTACTGTACACAGCTTTAAAGTTTAAATATTCTTAGTATTCTATTGCCATAATTTTCTTTCCATTTGAGCACAGCTTTAGTAAATAAAAATATATGCACAAATATTTACTTCTGGTCTGTCATACTTTATGTATATTTATAACTAATACAAAATGTAAAAAGAAAGTAAGCATTTTAAATGTACATAATATACTTAAATAATTTCAATACATTTGCTGTTTGTTCCTTACAAACCCTTTGTTTAAAAAAAAAAGAAAAAATTTTATAAATACATTTTAGCTTTCAGTGAAAGGGGGAACAGTTGCCAAAGACGAACTTATTAAAAAATAGAATTTTATAATCTAGATATTCAAACCTATCTAGACAAAACATTAGTAAACATCTTTGTACTGCTATTAAAGCACAATAACTAATGGATGAAAAAAATAATCTAAGCACTTTTTATATTTTACTTTTGCTATAGGATCCTGTGTGTAAAAATTAGTTAAAATTAAAAAGGGGGACGTAAGGTGTGAAATAGTCACAGGATTCCAGTCATTCTAAAAACAGGTTGTAGTGGCTATCAATAAAGTCTTTCTATTATGTATTTGAAAGTGTGTTTATGGATTTCACAGTTTGCTATCAATATTTTGATAATGTGCAGATAGTTGCTTACTTCCTTTACAAGGCATCTGTTTACACAGACTTGACTGAAATATGTCTGTATTGTCTGACAACACTTATTTAAAAAAAGACATGGCTGTCTATGAAGTTAGGACCTTTTTTCTTTTTTTTTTTCTTTGGATTCTCAAATAACTTTTTCTTTGGATTATCAACAAACATTTGTATAGAAATCCTTTTTTGTTCTCATTTTACAATTTTCAAAGTCCAAGTACTTGCCCTTCAGAAGGAATCAACTGACATCTTTCTGTCCTTTGAAAATCAAGGTTAAATCAGTATTAACTCCCAGAATGTTATTTTAAGCACTATAAAGTGCAGAGGAAAACACCTCATCAAAATGGGTTAAGTCGTATTCCTGTTCCTAGGGGTGAAAAAGGATTCACTTTGGCCCACATCAAAGCATCGTTCAGTGAAACAGCAGATTTTCCATCTTCAAGGAAGAACACTGGACCCTGTACAGCAAAAATGTTTGGTGAGGAAAAGAAAAAGAAAGTCCACATGTATTATGTAAAGGCTACCACAACAGAAGAAACATTTTGTTTTATCTCAGAAGAATGTGAAAACTTCAGAAGAATGTGATTTACAACTGTCATCTATGTTTGTGCAAAAACTGTAACCCGCCAACTTAAAGCTTTGATAATAGTTACACATTATAAATTGAGTGAACTTGTTATGTTCCAAAATCTGGAGAACCCAACATTTCATAATCCTTAAGATTTTAGCTTTATTTGTAGTAATTGTGGTATTTTAAATATGTTTGTCAATTATTCCAGAGTTAATTTTAGTCTGAATTAGAAGCTGAGGTAACAAGTTTTCTTCCTTCAGAACACGGTACATATTTCATTGTGTTCGTCATTACCTGTGCTGATCTATGTGTTTCCTGATCGACAAAAACCCCAATATAATGCCTCCATAAATTGCTTGAAAACATGAAGTCTACAGAATAATTTAAAATGTTTGCTATGGAAGGACAAAATACTAATTTATCTGATGGAAGAGGAGCTATTTGCTAATTTCGTTATTTGACAAAATACAGTCTCAAACCTGCAATTCAGTTTAAGTGCCTTCTTAAAGGGTTATGCTCTGCAAACGTGCTACTTAAAACTTGTAAACCCATGCAATCAGGCTGCCGTACCTTAGTATTAACTAAGTGACATGTGAGCTGGTCCGCATACCTAAAGCAATGACTCCTAATATTCAGTAATCCAGAAAGAAGGATATTGTAGATGACAAGCTGGTGACACCATATTTGCTATTCTTGTTGGATGGAGTATAACAACAGCAGCTTTATGGGGCTGTTGGCAAATGTTGAGAGTATAGCCACAGTGACTGCTGGTCTGATATGGAAGTGTTGGCAGCAAGTTGGTTTTTTTTTTTAGACTTGAGGGTCTGGAGTTGTGAATTTTGTTTACCTTAAATATCCCACTAGCATTTTGCAGTCTCCAGTTTCTGACGCAAAACTATCCCTCTTAATCCCCAACCAATCATGTTACTCTTTGGGCTGGCATCTTGCACTGGACAGAGGAAATAGACTCATCCTCGTGTAAGGGAGGAACTGTCTGGAGACAGGAGCCTGAAGGTAGTGTTTTCAGGCTCTTGTCAACTTTCCCATTATGGAAATAACAACATATATGGAAGAGGTGTTAAAAGGACTGGTATGTTTTGATCATAAAGTTCTAGGTGAGTGATGAATAAATATATTTGAATATTTGTCCTCCAATATCTGGCTTTTAATTAATCATGAACTACAAGTTTTACAGTATGCATTTCAATAATGATAAAATACTAACTACAGAGTATTGTTAGTGTGTGGTTGTAGATAAATAATTTCCTGGTTTTTATTCAAGATGTGGTGAGGTAGTGGGCAAAGTTCTGTCTAAAGTTACATGCACTTTAGACAGAACATTTGGCAAAGGAAATCTGTCTTTCACATGGAAATTAAAAAGTTTTGGATTGGGAAACTAGGCAATTATTTGATTGGACAATTCTTAATATAGATTTTCTTATATAGTACTTGTTCTCTTTTAACTTCTGCTACTGTGACACCAGGGAAAAAAAATTTTTCTTCCCAAAGGATGGGAGACACCTTAGATTTGTGGCAACCTCACGACTAGTCAGTGCTGTCACCAAGAAAGAACTCAGCTCTCTGAAACCGTACCTGTATCCTTAGCCCTGTCAAACAAGAGATGTGAACATCTGAATGACTAGGGAGATTTGATCCAGTGACATAGTCGGGCCCAACCATTCCCTTCAGAGGCTCCTCTCGTATTCGTGATACGAGTGTTGAATACAGTGTTCTCTGTGATTCAGATGGCGGGGTGCATGGCAATTCATCGGTAGGCCTATGAACAAAAGACACTTGTTTTTCAACTACATGTCTTAATTTGTGTTAGAATTTGAGAGCCACAAAGTACTAATTGTTTACATTCATATTCAGATTTTACAAAGGAAGTAAATACTGCATTTACAACTAAATGATTAAATATTAATAGTCTAATTCATGGTAGTTTTATATTTTTCTACCTACTTGTTTAATTGAGTACAAGCTCTCCATGCCTCTAGTTCCTCAGAAAGCTGTTCAATTTTCAAAGGTACAGATACTTCCCGTCTTTTTAAAAGCTGACTGAAAAGGAATGCAAGTAATTGAAGTCCAAATTAATTTGAACGATGAATATTTTCTTAAAAGACAAACAAGATAGACAGTAGTAATATAAAACTATTTGTGATTGGATATGGAAATAACTTAATGGAAACAAATTGATCCTTCACAACAATCACTATATTAAACCTTATAAATATTAAATCACTAGATATAAAAGTATACCTTTTCATTTAAGTTTGATTTTAATTGTCCCTATTCAAACCTTATTTAAGCTTGTCTTTAGCTCTAGTTTTTAATTTGAGGCTGTTCTATATTGTAAGACTATATGTGTTCTTATTTCTTAATAGTGACAACTTTACTAAAATTAAAGATCCATTTTGCCTACATATAATGGATATGATAAAAATACAATTAGAGTAACACGGTTCAATACATGCTCTGAGACAGCCTTGTTTCACCTGATTACTTGCGGAAAACAGTTTCAAGACCCTTGCAGTGGATGCATTTTTTATTTATCAAAATATAATACAAGGGCCAGTTGTTGCCTGACCTAATTCAGCAAACTCCTATTTGTGTTACGAAGCCTTAGAAAAATCCATCTTAAGATGGGCTGGAATCTGAAAATCTATGAATCCTGAAAATATTGGGCAGTCTGAGAAAAAAATTTAGAGCAGTATTGTTCTGTGGTTCTTTAAATCCCAGGAAAACTTAAAGCATAACAGCCAAAGTATCACAAACCGAGTCTCACAGCTTGTTACTAGCCTATTAATTTCCATATCAGAATAGCCCTCCTGTAAAAGCTTATATTTCATCTTCCTTTTTTCCATATATAAGTCTGGAGGAGGAGCAAATCAAAAAAACAAACACATAAACAGTCCTTTTTCATTTATCCTCTCATCAAGATTCAGAGACGAGGATGGCTAAGAGGAAGAAAGTGTTGTTGAGACATCTAATGGGGAGAAGTTGAAGAAAAGGACTAAACACATTTCTGACGTTAAATTTATGTTGTTTAATTATACTTGTTAAGCAAATTTGATAAATATCAAGAGGTATAGGAAATCTCACAATTCTATTAAGGTATTAAAGGACTGGACAACATATATGCAACACATTCTTGAGGAAATGACCTGAAATTGTTGGCAAAGCTACAGTGGAGCAGTAACAGCATGGAAATCAGTGACATTTTGGAGCCAGCCTTGCTAGCCAGCAAGTCAGGTGACAACACCAAAAGGATCTGACAGTCCCAGATAGTGGGGGAAAAATGGAAATTAGTTAGTGGATAGCGGCATAGTTACCAAAACAGACAGGAAGACAAAACAAATGTGGTTATACTCTGAGGAAAGAACACTAAAGTATTGTACGTAAGCCTATTTTATTAATAAGGTAAGATAAAGATTATTGATCTTAATCTTTCTCCTTTCAAGTCCACATTGGTTGGTTCAAGTCCAAGTGGAACAAGTGGGGTTAGGTCAAGTCAAGTGTACCAAGTGAAATCAAGTGGGTCAGGTTGAACTGGATTGGGCAAGTCTGGTCAAGTCAAGTGGGCTGGATCAAGTCAAGCAGGCCAAGTCTGGTCACATCAAGTGGGTGAGGTCAAGTCAAGTCAATTGGATCAGTCTGAGCTGCTTCAAGTAAGTCAAGTCTAGTCAGGTGGTCTACTCAGGTCAAGTCAAGTCAGGTGACGGGTTGGTATTGAGTTGGGCCAAGTGGGCAGGATCAGGCCAGGTCAGATCAAGTGGGCCAGGTCAAGTGTTTTAAAGTCTGGGAATATCAAATTACTGAGTAAAAGAAGGCTATGATCTGTCATAATGGTGATGTGGTGGGATGGCTCCTATGACTGGAGTGTTGGAATGGAAGGATTCAGGCTCTTTAACAAGGACAGGCAGGGGAGATGAGGAGCAGGGATCAACCTCTATGTCACTGACCAGCTGGAGGGCACGGAGCTCTGCCTGGGGATGGATGAGGAGCCGACCGAGAGCTCATGGGTCAGGATTAAAGGGAGGGCAGGGACAGGGGATGTTTTGCTGGGGATCTGCTACAGGCCACCTGACCAGGACAACCGAGCAGATGAGGCCCTCTGTAGACAGACAGGAGCAGCCTCACATTCACAAGCCCTGGTCCTCATGGGGGACTTCAGCCATCCCAATATCTGTTGGAGGGACAACACAGCAGGGCATAAGCAATCCAGGAGGTTCCTGGAATGAGTTGATGATAACTTCCTTCTCCAAGTGATAGATGAGCCTATGAGGAGAAGTGCTATGCTGGACCGTGTTCCCATCAACAAGGAGGAGCAGGTGGGGAGTGTGAAGCTCAAGGGCAGCCTTGGCTGCAGTGACCATGAAATGGTGGAGTTCAGGATCCTTAAGACATCAAGGAGGGCACACAGCAAGCTCGCTACCCTGGACTTCAGGAGAGCAGACTTCAGCCTCTTCAGGGATCTGCTTGGCAGAGTAGCATGGGATAAAGCCCTGGAGGAGAGAGGGGCCTAAGAAAGCTGGTTGATATTCAAGGATCACCTCCTCCAAGCTCAGGAGTGATGCATCCTGACAAAGAGGAAGTCAAGTAAGAATGCCAGGAGGCCTGCATGGATGAACAAGGAGATCCTGGACAAACTCAGGCACAGAAAGGAAGCTTACAGAGCGTGGAAGCAAGGACAGGTGTCCTGGGAGGAATACAGAGAAACTGAGCAGCCAGGGATCAGGTTAGGAAGGCCAAAGCCCTGATGCAATTCACTCTTAACAGGGACATCAGGAGGAATAAAAGTTTCTATAGGTGTGTTGGTGATAACAGGACAACTAGGGCAAATGTTGACCCTCTCCAGAGGGAAATGGGAGACATGGTTACCCAGAACATGGAGTTGGCTGAGGTTCTGAATGACTTTTTTTCCTCAGTCTTCACCAGCAATAGCTCCAGCCACACCACTCAAGACACAGAAAGGAAAGGTGGGGACTGGAAGAATGAAGAACTGCACAGGAGAAGATCAGGTTTGAGACCATCAAAGGAACCTGAAAATGCAGTAGTCCATGGGACCTGATGAAGGAACATCTGAATGGACATCTGAAGGAATTGGTGGATGAAGCGTCTAAGCCACCATCCATCCTATTTGAGAAGTCATGGCAGTCCAGTGAAGTTCCCACTGATTGGCAAAGGGGAAGCATAACACCCATTTTTAAAAAGGGAAAATGGAAGACCTGGGGATCTACAGGCCAGTCAGTCTCACCTCTGTGTCGGGCAGGATTATGGAGCAGATCCTCCTGGAAACTGTGCTAAGGCACATGGAAAATAAGGAGGTGATTCGTGACAGCCGACATGGCTTCACTAAGGGCAAATCGTGCCTGACAAATCTGGTGGCCTTATCTGATGGGTTTATAGCATACACGGATAAGGAAAGAGCAACTGATGCCATCCAACTGGACTTTTGCAAAGCATTTGACCATGTCCCACACGACATCCCTGTCTGTAAATTGGGGAGACGTGGTTTTGACAGATGGACCACTCAGTGTATAAGGAATTGGCTGGATGGTTGCATTCAAAGAGTTGCGGTCAATGGCTCAATGTCCAAGTGACGAGTGGCATCCCCCAGAGATTGGTATTGGCAATGATGCCTTTTAACATCTTTGTTGGCAACACCGACAGTGTCATTGAGTGCAGCCTCAGCAAGTTTGCTGACGACACCAAGCTGTGTGTATAATGTATAAAGTAAAGAAGGTTCTATATGCAGGCATGGGTATATCCTTGTATCTTTATAACAGAACTGAGAATTCAGAGTTTTTTGTTGTTTGGTTGTTTGTTTTTTTTTTTGTGGGGGGAGGGGGAATGGGGAAGCGTGAACGATGTATGGCATTCATCTTACGTTACTGAAAACATAACATTACCTTGTATACTCATAAAGTGCGGGTACAATGCTATTGTACTGTCTTCTGATAGCAAGTAAAGCACCAATGTAACCACACAAAATCAGCAACTCGTTCCGAAACCTGTAGGTGGACAAGTATTAATCATGAACAATAACAAATACTTGCAAAAATACTAAACAAACTCATATTCTAATTATAATTTTAAAACCTAATGTATCCATCTGTTTTGTGAATATGTTTGTTGATTATGCTTACTTTATGTGATGTAATTGTTAAAACAGACTCCACCTGCTTTTCAGTTATTAAATTTTAAATAGCATGTACAACACACAGTTATTAAGCACAAGTATGTAAAGTTACAAAACCAATGTCGCTCAGACCTTTTAACGTGGTAAAACTCTAAGTGTAAGTAAAATTGCCCCATATATTAGTGTGGACTCTATTTTTGCCATGTTTCCCCACAGGCCACAGGTAAGAGATAAGCTTTTTGCTCCTTTTAGTTCTTCACATGTACACCTGTGCAGGCACTCAGGTCTAGCTTCAACAATCTGTCATAAAGGTGAACCACAGCTATTAAACTATTTTAGAGTTAATTCTGAGGGCAACAGCTCAAATTGCCTTAAAAATTTGAGATAGAAACCTGTATTATGTGGGGTACCACTGCTCTTTCTTCAGGAAGCTGAAACCAGAGCTGATCAAAGTCAGATTCTTCAAATAAAACCAACATTGATTCACTCATTGTAAATGCCCCACAGAGAAAGAAGCAGTAAAATACCTTTATAACTCCAAAAGTCTCCTTTAATAAAATGTTATAAGTAAGGAAAATATACTCACTCACTACATTTATGCAACACTAATCGTTCAGTGCGTATGTAACTCAGAAGATCAAGATAGGGACAGACTGAATCTAAAGTCCAATCTGAGCCACAAAGTTGTTCTGTTGAAAAACAGAAACAAAAATATCTCAAGAGGCAAGCTATAAAATTACTTAACGCTTTATAAGGTTTCTTTACCAAGTACTTACCTTTCACATACTGAATGCCAATAGGGAGAGCCTTTTCAGGTTCACTGCTTAACAGATAGTACTTTATAGTTTCGAATATATCCCCATCTGCCTGAATTGTCTCTGCCAACCGCATACATTCTTCTACATCAGGAAGATTACACTGGAAAACAAAGATTTTGCCAAAGCATTATTGTAACATTCAAACAATTCTCTAAGATGCAGAGAAATACTGAAGTTTGATCAAACTCCCACCGAGTCATCACTGTTTGAAGGACATACCTGCATATAATTAAGAATTAATTAAGAAAGCCATCTAGACCAGAGAACCACACAGAAGGAGAAGGTTCTGTAACTTTATTTTAAGCAGTATCAGCTTTCATTGCTAACGTTTTTGTGAACATTTTATTACTAATTAATAGATGTGCAGTCTAAGTTGAATTTTAAGGGATTTAGTGGAGCAGACCCTTTTGCTGCTGAGAAGGAAAGGGAGATTTAAGATTATAGACATACTACGTAAAACAATTCAGAACAGTACAGAAAGCTGATCTGCCAAGACATGAATAGGCTGCACTTCAGTGGTGAGGAAGCTATAAACCATACTGACAGGTAATTCTGAAGACCGTAAGTTACTTCAGGAAGTAACCTGTGTCATGGAAAGACTACACACAGAGTAGAATTAAAGAACTAAAGATCTTTTTGTGCAATACTGAAAATAAAATCAATGAAGACTAAGAGCAAAAAAGGATATGTCACATATATGACTATAAGTGATAAATTCATCCTACAGATTTATTTGGCCTTAAGTTTTCTGAAATTAGTAAACAAATCAATACATAACCTCTTGTTAATATTCAGGTAAATTCTTTTTAATTGTACCTTTTCATGAAGGTCATTTATTTCTGCTACACATCCAGGATAAAAAGCACATAGTTTTACTAACTGCAGTTTATTATCAGGAATCATCATAAGAAGATCAGCTGCTAAATCCCTGCACAAACAAAAGATGACATGTAGTTATTCTTGATGGTTTGTTATAGGAGGAAACTCTGTTTTCTCTTTTATATTCCTTTTATAAAGAAGAGTTTACTGAAAAAACCCAACTTTTTCCATAGAACTTCAGCCTCTAAGACTATTTTGGTGCAATGAATGAGGCTTAACCTATTAATCTTTTTGAGGAAGTCACGTGTTAATTTTCTGTTACTTTACTTGGTTGAATTAAACAGCTGTGCAATCCTAAAGCATCAGAACCACCTCAAAGTGAGATGGAAGAATGTGTGAGCAGGGATGGGAAGGGAGAATAGGACCTATCCAGTTTGAAAGAAGGTAAGATGCTAATGTGGTCCTGTGTCATGAAACTATCCTCAAAGGATTGAGGCCTCTAGAGCTCCATGACATCAGCATAAATTATCTCTCAGTTATCCATAATGGCTAGTGCTTCTGTGGCATTACAAAAGAAGAATTATACAAGAAAATAATGTAATACTCATTTTTATCCTTCTGAAAAGAAAATCGGTTTTAGCAAACTGACATTTCTGAAATAGTATCTTTTTATCATTTGTTACCTCCTCCTCAATACAACAATCAGCTGGAGGGAACACATGTAAATATTAAGAAATTATTTTGAAACAGTTTTTCTATTGAGCTTTTAATAACTGACTATTCTGGTTGTTCTGTGACTCTTCTATTCATGCAGACATTATTTCTCCTGTAACACACAAGACTGACTTGGACCTGTGTAAGGCAAAAACTCCTACTATGCTCTCCTGGCTTAAATGTGGTCTTTGGCTTAAAAATGTTTGAGTAAGCTACTATCCAATATTTGCAACTGCTTTTTATTCCACTTACAAGTACTGATCACAATTAAAAAATGAGAAAACTTATTTTAAGCTTATTTTTATCATCACGCTTAATGTCACACACTTTTCAAATCTCTCTTTCTATAAACAAGCAAAATACCTGTATCCAAGGGATGGAAAGCTAAAAGAAAGACATTGAAACAGTAATGAACAAAACTTTGTTTTGTATTCTTTCTTTACAGAAGAAAAATCTAATAGAAACTACAACCGCACATCTAAGGGTTAGGTTAACTGATTACAACAACAACAACAACAACAACAACAACAACAACAAGTTTTCCAATGCCTTTTGACAACCTAAAGAAGTTAATGCCAAAATGTCTTTGGCTAATGCTAAAAAATCTGTTATGCTATTACCATGCAATAACCACTTCTCCAAGTTACAGAAAGGCTTTTTCATAATATAGGATATTTCACAAGTTCTTAAACTATTTTCAGGATTTGCTACTCACACATACTCATCTTCATAGGCAATTTAACCATTTTAAAAAAGTGATTAGAAATTGTTCAGCCAAAAAACTGAAATCAAATATTTATTTAAAAAATCCAAAGAAGCCCTCATACAATGGCCTATAAATTGTGTTACATGGAATGTTTTTTTAAGAAGTAAATGGAAAACACTATCAGTATAAAGAACAAAATCAGGTGGCTGAGTCTGCATATGCAGAATTCAGTATGTCAAGTAAAATACCACTAGCCTTCTGAATAGTACAACATTGCTTTTAACAGCATTTAGGTGCTAAACACAAATAAAATGAAAATTATGTTCTTAAACAGTCACACATTTTCCTAAGGCTGTATATTTGGAAAGATGGGGAAGAACATGGGCATGGACGTTTAGTTTTGACTTTGATGTTTCAATTTTATATTTCAGAGCATTTCTAAAAAAACTCCAAACCCACAGCAACACCACCCCCACCCCCAACCCAAAACCAAAAAGCATTCCATCAATAACCGATTTAATTATTAACTCATCAAGGTCCTTGTGGTATTCCTTGAGGTGTCTACAATTAAGTGTGTCTCTACAATGAAATGTTTCCAGTTAATGGATATCCTTAAGCATAACAAGCAGTCAAACCAAAAAAAGAAGCCCTTTAAATATCAGAGGCTCTTGAACTCCAGCTTCCCCATACACGATCTTAATACATGCAGTGGACCGAGGGGTATTACACTGTGCCAGTATCTCTTTATTACAAAATATGGAGAGATTCAGGAATCTCTAATCTTTTCCTACAGAATAGAAAAATATGCTGTAATGGCTACAAATCAGAATCCAGGATTGCAGGCTGTAGTTGTAATAATAGGTGTTCAGTATAGCATATGAAACCCACTGACAAATCCAGATGTATACTTGGGCAATATGCAGGACATATAATTTTATGATATTTTATGATAATTTTATCACAAATACCCATATAGACTTCAGTGTACATATGCCATAAGTTTGCAGAGGTTTTATGTACATACACATAAATGCTGCACTGAGTACTTGTTACAGCACTGAGATCAGAACAAGCTTTTGTTACGGAACTGGAAAAGATATACACTGTTTTTCTTAACACCACATCCCTTATGAGGCTACATAAAAATCACTCTTCACAGTGAAGGCGGGGACATCAGAAAAAGAGCTTCAGAGACTTTTTAAAAGGTGCAGATGGAGGTTTAAACAACCCTGTTTAAACTGGTGCAATGCAGACATGCTAAATCATTGCAAAACCAAAGCATTTCCTATCTTATTGTTTTCTGCAGTGCTTTATTGTCTAAGGCAGGCTAAATGCTCTGTAGAGAGGAGTTCTACTATGTTTCTCTCAGGCTACATCTAGATATTTAAGCAAGTACCAACTGTAGCAGAAAAACTGATACTTAAATGAAGTATCTGTTTAAGCACATATTTTCTATGAAATATTAATTCTAAAACACCTGTACAGCTGCCAAATACCTTAAGAAGATTTTCTGCTTGTCATTGGTAAACAAAAAGCAGACCAAAACTGTATCCTTCAAAGTAAAACCACTACAAGGAGGAAAAAAAAATTGTGATAGTTTCCCCTATACACAACTGAGAAATTACTTACTCCTGCGGAAGTAAATAGTAATCCTGTTTCATCCTTAAATCTTGTCAGCTATCTTGTATTCCCAATACCAATATAAAACAATTCCTCAACCTCTTAGATTTTTATATTTTTCAAGCAAGTACTTAAAAATCACTTCACAGATCTTAATTAAACTTCTGTTCTTTTGACTTCATAATTCAGTTCTAGCCTTTCTTTGTCTGAAGCAGTCATTTTTACTCAGTACAGACTAGAATTTACTATGCTACCTATTGCCCAAGTATATTTTTTCAGTGGGTTTCATACTCTGTTTGACAATGACTCTTCTCTCATTTACAATGCATACATAATGTATTTTGAGATGAAAGCAGAATATTTGCAAGCCCTGTACTTCAAAGGTCTAATACAGCAATTCTTATTCAAGAAACAATTCCTATTCTACCTACCCATAGTGGTTTGGTCTCTATAAAAGTTTCAGAATGAAACACCTTTATTGTTTTGTCAGGGGGGGGGAGAAATATCTTCTTTGGATTAAGAAATTCTTACCATGTTGTTACTGTCATACATTTTCTTGCTAGTAATTCTAGGGCATAATGTGTTGCTTGTGCTGCACTTTCTCCTAAGACAGTACCCACACTGATTGCCAACTCCAGTTCATTTCCACGAATCAGGTTTGCCATCGCAAGCTTGCTCAATGAAAAAATTATATCATTAAGGGACACAAGCATTTCTGGGGATTCACCATGTTGAGCATATGACATTCATTTATGAGACTGCTTTTCACAGGAAAAAATATGCATTAATTAACGCAACTTTATAGATAATTTGGGTCTTTCAAAAGAGTCAATAATTGTGCACCAAGTGTTAATCAGTTTTTAAATAATCAAATAGATTTCCTTTAGCAGAATCCTCCTTTATTCAACCAAAGAGATTACATTAACATCATACCTAAGCAAGGTAGCAATTCCTTTCTAGTCTTAAGTAAGGACACTAGCTTTCAGAGTACATATTTCCTCTCTCTTTTGATGAAAGGAGACTCAAAAACCCCAAAACTAAACCAGGAAGGACTCTCCTGTTCTTACCCTCTTTGGGCAACTGGAGTTGTTAATAGACATAGCAGAATATTAAACAGTAAGAGATTACACAACAACTTGAAATATGTCTATTTTGAAATTCAGGCATTAACTGATTATTGCTTTCTCTCTGAACAGCTCATTAAGATGGAATTTTACTCATTTTGGGTGATAGAGGAGGAAGAACACGTTGAGTCAGCAACAACAAAATCCAGAGAGAACGACGAAAACAATTTGTGAAACTACAAACAAAATAAAAAAAAAAATCTAATAAAACATTTCCTACATGTCAGTCCTATTTTTGTACTGAGGGATGTTTTTTTTCCTATTTAATTCATCATTTAGACTGCAAACTCTTCAAGGTAGAGATTGCATCTTTTGTAGCACAATGAAGTTCAGTTCTGAATGGGCTTTTTGAGTCACTATAAACAGTAAACAGTAATACTTGTGTGTATATGCATATTTGTATTTAGGTACCTTATATTTTCTAACATAACAAGATACTGTATATATGAAAAAACAATTAAATAATGACATACTACTTTCTGTGCATGAGAGAAATCTTAAATTTAACAGAACCAGGGGAGTTTTGTGACTAACTTTAATATTGTAAGGATTAAACTCTCTATATAAACATATACAAAGCAAATACCAAGTAATACATTTTAGAATGTGGTCCATACATTTTGAAAAACAGTTAACATGTAGAGATGTACAAAGGAAGAAGTCAGTGCTGACCTTTCCATAGTTAAAGAGGAAAAAAAAAGGTACCTCTATATTTTCAACAGCCAGATGGCAACATGCTGCAAGCACTGCATGGCCATCCTGGAAATACCATTCTGCCAGTTCTTTACTGACCTTGTGCAGGAGCCTGCAAAAACAAAACATGAATTCTGCAAGATCACTTAAAGGTTGGGGTTCTTTGGCTCTTAATTTATGTGCAAGTCACCACATCTGCTTCTGCACGCTAAATTTATCCAAATTTACTCTCTATCTTACAGATAATGACTACTAGCTTTCAAAATGCAATCAGTTTGAGCTTCATCCACCGCTTATGTTGGTGCATATGCAGGTAGGTCAGTTTCCCAAAATCTACATCAAGATGGAAATGTCTCTTCAGATTGACAGAAGAAAAATCAAATATTTGGATATTCATTCAGTACCTGTGAACTCTGCAAAAATCTCTAATTGCTCAAAAATTGCACATGTAAATGAAGTGACTACACAGCCTCCAAGCTGCTTTTGTTACTACACATAGAACTTGATAATGTAATTTAGGTTTCTGAGCACTCTTCTAAACAAGGACAGATGCATGGTTTCTTTTATGGGCACATACACTGAAAATATGGCCATTAGTTTACATTGTTGGAAACTTCACTGATGATAAACAGCAAAGCTTCAGGAGGAGAAGGTGCATAAAACATAGGGTCTCACAGATACTCATTAATGCTAATTCTTACTCTACTTACCAAAAAAATTAAGTTAATATGCTACATATTTAAACATACTTAAGTGCATAGGAATGCACCTTAAATATCATGCAAATGAAAAGCATATTTATAACTACAATACATACCTACAAAAAAATCCATTTGGTGCCAGAAGGCGGCACAACAGGGGAATTATTCAGTGTATCATCAGTTAGTAATTCTATCAACCAAGTACTAGAAGATGTAGTATTTTGTTGTGAAATTCTACATTGATGATGCCAAATTAAACCACTAGAGTTTATCTTGCTTGATCACTTTACATGCTGCACTAAAATGAGGCTTTAGCTATAAACTAGAACAACTTACTCGTTATAATCATCTGTATTGTTTCCACCAGAATTTGAAGATCCACTTGTTGTGGAGAGTGGTGACATCTGTATATTTCCCTCACAAGCTGCCTAGAAGTGAATAAAAAAAAAAAAGGAGGATTAATGAATGAACCATTCAAACTGAATATGAAATGTGATTTTTCAACTACAAAAAATAATTTAAGATCTATAAAAATTCTTCTAAAGCCCAGTTATAACAAAGGAAATGTTTAAACCAGTTAACTTACTCATAGCTAAATCTTAGCATACCTGTATCCAGCCATACAAAAATTCTCCAGAAGCAAGACCTCTTCCTTTTTATGCATTTGTACAGGATTTTTCCAGCATTTGAATAAGTTTAAAATGGACAGAGGGCTATAACCTTGATTTTTACACCCCAAGGAGCAAGTGGCTGTGAGTGAAGGATGAACTCCATAGATACTCCTCAGTAGTTATACCAGTAAATCTGGAAAGCTTTATATAGAGGCATAAGCTGAAACTTCTAATGTCTGGCAACAAATTATTTCTAACATTAAATGAGAAGAGATCAGTGTGGGTCAAAAGAAAATTCTTTCATGTGCTTTAAGGTGTAGCTGAGTTAACATTAAAACTCAGGGCTCAGTTAAAAGAGAAAGGTAGTCCTGTTATCTTATTGCTTAATATTAGCTGATTAAACTTCTAAGACAAAGACTAATTTATGAATTGCAATAAAAGTAACTCCCTGCAACGTCTCTCTTAAAAGAAAAATTAGATCTTTCTAAAGCTTTAAGGTCCTTTAAGGTTCAAACATTATAACTTGTTAAATTTAAGCATAACTCAGAGTTCCATTCTATTCAGCTATTCTATTCTATTCAGTGTACTATTCAGCTGCTATTAGAAAAAGAACTTACAGGTAGTTTTTAAAGGAAAAATTCATGTGCATTATTAAAGTTCTTATCTCTGAGGCAACTGACTGTTCAAGAACAGGTAGGCATGAGAGAATGTACCAGGGACAAATCTTGGCATTTTATTTAACAAACTATATTAACTATATAGAAATTACTCAAAAATAATAAATGAATGGTGAGAAAGAGTAAAACAAAGTATCAGTCTTGAATGTTTTGTGTGCCCTTTAAGTTGTGTTTACATTAGGAACCAGAAAGGACAAATGTGCTTTTAGTAATCTCTTGTACTGTTTTTTTGCATTAATTTGAACGTTTCATTTCCTATATTGATTACTACTGCAATTGAGTACTTTCACCCGAAGATGCTATAGGAGGTAGTATAACCAAGATCTCAGCAGAAATGCAAGAGAAATCCTACATGTCTTTGATGTTAAGGGCAATACTGACTGCTGAAAGTCATGTTAGTTTTCTACTTCAACCAAGACTGTATACATCAGTTTTCATTATGGGCAATTTAGAAGAATCAGGCTTAAAATTTGTAAACACGAGATAACTTTTTATGACTTCTGCATAAAAACTAATCAATATAACACAAAAGTAAAGAGTAAGTATCATTATTTAGCCATTTTTCAAAAATGAACAGAGCCTTTTAAATATGTTTGTCATCAGAGTTAGAAATGAATAGC
Organism: Athene cunicularia; assembly: GCF_003259725.1. Taxonomy (NCBI): domain Eukaryota; kingdom Metazoa; phylum Chordata; class Aves; order Strigiformes; family Strigidae; genus Athene; species Athene cunicularia. Next base: position 38,291,434 of record NW_020799098.1, read on the forward strand.
TTAATACATCTCCCACACTGTAATAATACCTGTGCAACAAGAAGAGCTTCTTTAAGCTGGCCTCTTGAAGTAAAGAAAGAAACTAGTTTCTTCACATCTCCAATAGCTATACAGTATGGGATGACATCATCACTTTCTTCCTGAATTAACTGATCAGCTCTCCTAATTGAACAAATGAATAAACAGACAAGAGAGATCTACATAGATACATATATTGCTGAAATACTCTACAGTTCTATCCCAAACCTTAATGAATAAAAAGTAAGATCACTGGAATGCTGTAGCAAAAGCAAAGTACAACTGATAGTAGTATCCATCCTTCTTACTTGTCTGTGTCCTTTTGTGGACAGAAGCTACAATTCAGCATCATATTTTTATTACCTTACCTTTGCATTAACTTCCTCCAATATTTCATTGATACACCAGGTGCAACTGAGAGAGCTTTGTCCCACTAGAAAAAAGCAGCAATACATTTAACCTGATCATTTTATTTTAAGAAACAGCTGTATTTTTCACTAGTTTCCTGTTTCTTCCATTAAAAATAAATTTGTCAAGAGATTAAATAAGGAATGAGCTATGCATTAGACTGCATATGTTAAAAACTATATAATTGGAGCAAGATCACTCTTTTCTGGACTTGTGACCCATTTTGTTGCTACCCCATCTATGCTAGGGTAGCTGGTTTTCAGAAATTTCATATTTTATTGTTCTTCAATAATATTCTGATATTTTACCTCTCCAAGTTCTACCATTAGTTCACAATATCGCTGAATTTGTCCTAATCTTAAATGTATTTCTGCAGCTTCCTTAAGCCTTTCCTCTTTGCTTGGTGCACCAATACCACCTCCATACTTGGACATTTTTACTGTTGTCAGTTCTTGTGCCTTGGACTGAAGGAAAGCAAAACAAAAGATTAAAAAAAGTCAAAAAACCCAACAGTTTTCTATGATGAAAACAAGATTTGTTAAGAATGAAGTAGTATCAAACATTACAATGGAATATAAAGGCTATCATTTAAGAAAAAAAACTTTTTGAGAAAAGGCTAATTGTAAGAAATTACAATGAGATTACAGTGAACTATTGCATTGTCACCAAAGTAACTGTGTTATGTGTTTTGTTGGACACATACATTTGCCTGGGTTATCTTTCTTTAATCTCTTCTACATATACTTTTAATTCTCAACCATTTTCTCACATGTAATAATAATTCACTCAGATGACCATCATAAAAATCTTGATAATTTTGAAAAAAAAAAAAAAAAAAAAAAGTAAACATAAACTATACAGTGCTGGAAATGGTACTTATTATCATTATAATGATGTCCACATAAAGAAAGAATAAAGAGAGTAGGCTCGACCTGTGTCCTGATCTGTCATAACAGATTAACCTTATGACCAATAAATGATTTATATTCTCAACCACTGCATGTTTTATATTAGTTGAAGAGGTAAGACAAAATTTCTCCACCTGGCAGAGTTTGAGAAACAATTTGCAACAGGATATTTAAATTAATAAAAAAATATTTAAATAAATATAAAAATATTTTTAATAAATATAAAATTTTTAATTTAAATTTTTTTAAAAATTTAAAGGCAAAAGTAGCTTCACTTCACATTTCAAGAATTCTCAGTTTAAATCTATTGTCAATGCATGTAAGACAGAGTTTGACTATTCATGGCTTTACAATACCATATAAGGAGGATAAAGAATGGATTTTGAACATTCTTCACCAAAATAAACTGTAATATACATAAATGGCAGTTACTGAGAAAGGCATATTTTTTTAAAACAAACTGTTACTTCTTTACTTGGCACCTTATTTTTTTTATTGTTTTCATGCTGAAGTCTCCAATGTATCCTCTTTGTTTACTAGAAACAGAAAAAAACACACAGGTTCTAGGTCCCTACTTCATCCTGAAGTGTCTAGGTGCTGCAATATCTAGGTGCATTATCCAGTTTCCTAAGAAAAAAATGGTATTAGCAGCCATACAAGCAGTCAGCATCACCCTACCCCTACTTCCTGTTAAAGTCCTCAAGCAAGATTCTGAATCAGCAAAACCAGAACAAAAATCTTTTAATTAATACGAACACTTAATCCAGATCCACAGAATGATCAGAAATTACTGTAGTTACTCTAGGTCACCTCAATTATATCTGCATGAAATCATGTTGCAAGGATAAACAGACTTCTTGCACTGCATGAGTCAAGAATTAATGCAGACTTCTCAGGATAACTGGCTGAGAAAATGGGCTTTTGGACACATGGACACACATACACAGAGCTTCGTAGTATAGGAAGTAGGTAGCATGGGGAATAAACAACCTAGAGACATGTGCATGCCTTGGGGGCTACAGTCTTACTAGCATCACAGAGATGTGGTGGGATGGCTCCTATGATTGGAGTGTTGGAATGGAAGGATTCAGGCTCTTTAACAAGGACAGGCAGGGGAGATGAGGAGCAGGGATCAACCTCTATGTCACTGACCAGCTGGAGGGCACGGAGATCTGCCTGAGGATGGATGAGGAGCCGACCAAGAGCTCATGGGTCAGGATTAAAGGGAGGGCAGGGACAGGGGATGTTTTGCTGGGGATCTGCTACAGGCCACCTGACCAGGACAACCGAGCAGATGAGGCCCTCTGTAGACAGA
>NW_020799098.1:38294132-38344894 GCF_003259725.1 Athene cunicularia
ACACTGTCCCACACAACATCCTTGTCTCTACATTGGAGAGACATGGATTTGATGGATTGACCACTCAGTGAATAAGGAATTGGTTGGATGGTTACACTCAAAGAGTTGCGGTCAATGACTCAATGTCCAAGTGGAGAGCTTACAGCAGCCTTCCAGTACTTAAAGGGGGCTACAGGAAAGATGGGGAGGGACTCTTTATCAGCGAGAGTAGGGATAGTACAAGAGGTAATGGTTTTAAACTGAAAGAGATTAGATCCATATTAGATATAAGGAGGAAATTCTTTACTGTGAGGGTGGTGAGACACTGGAACATGTTGCCCAGAGAGGTTGTGGCTGCCCCGTCCCTGGCAGTGTTCAAGGCCAGGCTGGATGGGGCTTTGAGAACCTGGTCTAGTGGAAGTTGTCCCTGCCCATGGCAGGGGGCTTGGAACTAGATGATCTTTAAGGTATTCTCCAACCCAAACCATTCTGTGATTAGCACAACAGCTGCTATTACAGTTAACATCACCAACAAAAAACTTCTATCACTTAAGTTTCATAAGGTATGTAGGAGACTCTTTTAAAGAGTCTGTGATTTTGTGGAAGAGACAGCCTGCAACAGCAAACAAGAGGTGATACATAGCAGGTATTTAGCCCTGGGGGTGTCAAGTGGGAGTTATGCATTTCCTGATGCATACCAATAAATACTTTTCTTCTATTTCCAACTCTGTCATTACAGTACAGAATTCTTTAGTATTCCTAATAAGTCCCTGACAGAACCACATAACACCATATTCTGTAGATATTTTTTGTCTGGTTGCATATTCATATATGCAGCTACTAATGAATTTATGGCCTAGTACTTGAATTTCACATTCATATCTGAGTCACTCTTTAGTTGCATATCTATATTAATTACAGGTTCTTGTTTTTCCATTCCTTCTTCCAAACAACTACAAAGCATACTTCTGCTCCCCTCCCTTCCATTTTCAGACATGAATTCCCCTGTCCTTGCACTTGAACATCATGTTCAAAACTTCATGTTTATACAACCAAATAATTTGACTTTACTGAAAAAGTACATATAATGGGTATATTATATAAAAGTATATATAATAGGGAAGACAGATTCGCTTCATAGTTCAAGCTGTAGTGATGCTTGCTTTGCAATTTCTTTCTATTATTTTGAAAACTGCTTTTCTAGTTAATAACTGTCTCCTAGCATTTTAACACTGAACATGCATTAAGTCATAGCAGATGCTATTGTTCTAACAGACTAGCATTGCACAGAGAACTGATAATGCATAAATATATTTGGACATGAAATAAATTGTGACTTCTGTAAATCATTAAATTTCATTTTAAAAGAGTGAAATACTACATGGATTAACAAAACATTTTCACATATTGTTTATGCTTCACTTACCATTCTAAATCTAATGAGATGTTTCATGTGCATAATTCCTTTGCAGTAGTGTTGTGGAAGCAAACTGTCATCCTGTCCTTTTATTACAGCAACCAAATCCCATAAATTTTTGCTGCCTCCTGGAGGCTAAAATTGTTAGGGAAGAAAAGAGTTTTATTAAGTAATGTTCAAAAGAGAAATCTGAACTTAAAAAGACATTGGAAAACATTCGTCAGTCAATTCCAAGAAATACAATTTTAGACCATTTCAATATCAGAAGCTTTACTATGAAGACATAAATTAGTTCAAGACACTACAACTCCTTCAGTCTTCTTGAAGGCTGTGAAGATACAGCAAGATCCATGAAGTATTTGGTTATGTGTGGACATAGTTGAGGGCTTGCCATTAAGGGCTTTCCCTTTTACTCCCAAAGGAATATAAGCTCTCTGGTGGCTACTACTGGCATAAACCAACATTGAGCTGCTGGGATGCAGAAGCTGCCCTAATACTTGTTTACCATTTTCTGTAAAGCAAAGGCATAGGCCAGGTAAAAAAAAATTCAAGGCTTGACTGCTACAGTCTGGTTTCCTATCTTAAAATAGGCACATACAACTGTATATGCACAAAATGTTGCAGGCCATCAATGCATTTTTTAGAAAAAAAAAATAAAATTAAGCATTTTTATTGGTCTAACATTTGAATCAATCCTTCTATAGAGCTAGGACAATGGTTTAACACTGAATGAGGTCTAGAAGAGTGTGAGTAATTAAAAGCCTTGACCTGAAGGAACTTTTCTAAGAATAACAGGATTATTTCTGAGCTAGTAAAAAATGGAAGATCCTACAGGAAAAAAAAAACAAACAGATGCACAACACTATTTTCTGGACTCAAAAAGCACCACAGATGATCAAAAAAAGTTTTTGTTCTTGGAATATTCTAATACTCTTATAACATGGAATTCCATAAAACATATTTTTATTAAACTAGGAAATGTTAAGATTTGTAATCGAGGAAGATTGTTTCAGCATTTCTAAATCATATTCTTCAATCTAGATAGTAATTAAAGCAAATATTTTGGATGAACTAGATCCTTGTAGATTAGTGTAGTGATTTAAATTGCAACAGTACTTGACACAAGCTGTAGTTCCAGGTCATTTTTGTCCTTGTTCTACCTCAAATTCAGCTCCTATGCAGGTAAGCACTCACAGGGACCCATTAGTTTATGTTTTTAACTCAATTGCACAGTGATTGCAGTGATTTATAGGAAATATTACAGTACAATGGAGCAAAGGCTCTGGGGCACCGGGAACGCTGGGGCAAGGGTCATCCAGATCTACATCTCCTAGAAGTAATATAGCAGCTTTGGCACAGACACTGGGGCAGATCAAACCTTATCTGTAATGAGGGTGACCCTTTGATGGATTAAAATTAAAACCTTCAATGTTGTTTTATAAAACACATCTTTTCATTTTCTTGAATAGAAAATTGACAAATCACACTTTTCCTATGGAAAATGAAATTATCCTACCTATTTCACTTTTAGAAAAATTGGTGTTCATAACTGACAATTCAGTCATGGACATTTTTACAGGCAGAAATGTTAAGAGACAGAAGTGATTTCTGCATATTTTCTGAGCTCCCTTTATGAAGCGAAGAAAAAAAAAAAAGAGAGAAGAAAGAAATTTCAGTTTTGGAGACTGACTTCAGAAGAGAAAGTCACGCACACTTACAACATCCTTAAATTTGTAGAATACTTACTGAAAAACATTCTGAAAACCATCTCAGTTTTTTTCCTCGAGGATTTCCTGTCAATTTTTCCACTTCTTGTTTAATATCCCTGGAAACTTTACCACACAGCAAAGGAGGAGCACCAGATTCCACAGCACGATCTAACACATAAAAAGATTTATGCATGAAAATTTAAAAAAAAAGAGAAGAAAAAAGAGAAGTAGTATAGCAACATACAGAAAATTTAAACAACGGTATATACAACTTACCTGTATTACCAATAATCTCATCCCAGCATCTATCTGCTAAAATATTTATTTGTAGAGGGTTTATAAGAGGTGTCAATGACCAGAGTCTCACAGTGGAGTCACGAGAGCAAGATGCCATAGTAAATGGACGACTAGGATGACATGTTAGTCCTAGTAGAGAGGGCATTTAAAAATGTAGTCAAATAATTAAGTTTATCTAATAACCAGTTTGATTAAATTATAAGTGTTTAAATATTTTAAAATGCATTTCAATACAGCAATAAAACAAAATTTAAAAATACTACCATATACATCTGCACCATGATCATAAACTGTGTCCAAACATGTCCCATCTCTTGTGTCCCAGACTCGAATTGTATAGTCCCAACTGCCAGATATTAGAAGGTATGGAATTTCAGGATTCCACATCAGTCCCCGCACTGGAGCTGTATGTCCACTAAGAACATTTATACAAGCATCCTGTGTATAATCCCATATTCGAACAGTACTGAAATAGAATAAAAAAGACTTATGTCCATCAAATTACCTACTGAAATATGATTATCTCTCTACTTCAGCAATAGTCTAAGATTCAAATTTATCAAAATATTTAATTGCAACATGTTTATAGAAGTTTTATTAGGAGAGGTTGCAGCCAGTGCTCTTCATGTTTAGGATATGATACAAAATATACCAAAGACAATTCACCAGCATAAGAAAAAAATTCCATCTACCGCATAGTCTTTCAAAATCAGACATTCACCATTATCTTGGATGTCAGTGAGAGAAAGTAAGTTTGTCCATATGCCTGAATGAGTAATAAATTTCTGTTAGGACTCTCAAGGGGAAAAAAAATGAAAGAAAACCAAAGCAAAACTGCAAGAGCTATATTTCCTACAGCTTTAACAGCCCTCTAACAGACCCAGGAAACCACAGATCTGTTAGTCTAACCTCAGTTCCTGGAAAAATTATGAAGATCATAGTGGGTACTATTGAAAAGCATTTGAATAATAATGCAATCATCAACGTGGGTTGACAAAAGGAAAATCCTGTTTAACTAATTTGACATTCTTCTACAGTAAGGTCACCTGCAGAGTGGATGAAAGGAAAGCAGTGGATGTAGTTTTTCTGGATTTTAGTAAGTTTTTTTGATACTGTCCCTCACAGCATCCTTCTGGACAGGTTCTCCAGTGGTGGGATGAGCAGCTTCAAAGTGTGCTGGGTGAAGAACTGGCTGAACAGCTCAAAGAGTTGTAGTGAATGGGGCTACAACTGGCTGGCAACTTGTCACCAGTGGTGTTCCTCAGGGTTCAACTCCAGGGCCAGTCCTGTTCAATGTATTATTAATCAGTGATCTGGATGCAGGAGCTGAATGCACCATTAGCAAGTTTGCTTATGATAACAAATTGAGAGGTTCTGTTGACTCTCTTCAAGGACAAGAGGCCTTGCAGAGGGATCTAGATAGACTGGAGCACTGGGTAACAATTAATGGGATGAAATTTAACAAGTCCAAATGACAGATTCTGCACCTGGGACAGAGTAACGCCAGGCACAAGTAAAACTGGGGAGAGGAGTGGCTGGAGAGCAGCCCTGCAGGAAGGGCTCTGGGGGTGCTGGCTGACAGCAGGCTCAGTATCAGTCAGCAGTGTGCCCTGGCAGCCCAGAGGGCAAACCGCATCCTGGGGTGCATCAGACACGGCATAACCAGCCGGGCAGAGGAGGTGATTATCCCGCTGTGTTCAGCCTTGGGGCGGCCTCACCTTGAGTACTGCGTGCAGTTCTGGGCACCACGATTCAAGAAGGATGTTCAGGTCCTCGAATGCATCCAGAGGAGGGCAACAAAGCTGCTGAAAGGGCTGGAGGTATGTCCTGTGAGGAGCTGCTAAGGACTTGTCTAGTTTGGAGCAAAGGAGGCTGAGGGGCAACCTCACTGCTCTCTACAGCTTCCTGAGGAGGGGAAATGGAGATGGAGGTGCTGAGCTCTTCTCCCTGGTATCCAGTGGTAGGATGCATGGTAATGGTTCAAAACTGCTCCAGAGGAGGTTTAGAATGGACATTAGGAAGGATTTCTTCATCAAGAGAGTGGTTAAATGCTGGAACAGACTTCCTAGAGAGCTGGTTGATGCCCCATGCCTGTCAGTTTTTAGGAGGCATTTGGACAATGCCCTTAATAATTTGCTTTAACTTTTGTTCAGCCCTGAACTGGTCAAACAGTTGGACTAGATGATTGTTGTAGGTCCCATCAATTGAAGTATTATATTCTATTATCTTCTCTCCTTTAAACATTTGTCACATGGTCGAAGTAGACACCATGTTATCTTAAATTGTGAAACTCCCACCACAATTACACAAGTAATGAGGAAGAAATTCATGCCAAATTTCTCACTTTCTTCTTCCCTTTTAACCAAGCAAGTTTCCAATATTTCCTTTTATTTTCAGTAGTTGCTATCCCTGGTACAGCTAATTGAACAGACTACAGAATGAGGAAGTTAAAAGTTCAGTTTCTTGAAAAGATCCTTGTAATTCTGGCTAAACTTTATTACATTATTAAATATGTTACCAAAGCTCACTCATGGCAGCAAAGCCACCTATTATGGTTTCTCCAGCAATGCAGAGGGGCCATTTGATGGACCTTGCATCACAAAGTAGAATCCACAAGTTAGAATATGTACTCATGTGTGACTCCTGCATGCTGTTCCTATGTACTGTTTAAGCCTAGGTCCTAAACAGGTCATGTGAAATAGTTCTGAGTTTGATTATGAACAGGAGTGTTACCAAGTTCAATAAGCTTAAAAGACTGTTTACTTTCTGTGTTACCTGGGACTAAGTTATTCAGTGATCCCCTTCCCTCAAAGTGCAAGTCTGACTGGATTCTTGAAATCCCTCTGTAAGCTTATTACATAGCTATGATTGGTAATAAAATCAGAATATCTCATAATGACACTATGACAGAATATTACATTCATTAGGTCTTGCCTGTGTGAAATAGAGAATATTTACACATAAAAAGTTTGTTGTCAAGTTAGTTTCTTTCATGAATCATTACTCTATGAAATAATAGATTTTGCTGCAAGCACAGACATCTAATTAATGATACTGGGGAAAGCCACAGAAGCCAATACTCCAAACTTGCAATCCTTTTTTACAATAATGTTTTGTATACTCTGCAGACAAGTGGCTTAGAATCATAGAAAAATCCTTCCTCCTGCTTACCACAGACTGATGTGTTCTCCCTCTAAAAAAATGTAAACAAAACCAACAGAATTACCTAGCACTCATCAAAAGTCAGCACAGATTCTATTTCATTATATTTTTGAAAGACATCAAATAAGAGCAGGTCTCGCACCCATATCTTTAGACATAATGTAAATGTGTGGCATCCTCCTTGTATCATTACTGGAAGTAACAGGTATCAGTCACTGACTATACTCTTTGGAAAGCATTTGGAAAGTTGCATTGCTACAGCAGTTATGACAATTTTAGATAATGATCCTGCTGCCCAAATATTAAGCTAACAGCAAAGCTACAGCCTGAATCTGAACAAGGCAGAGATTTAGATTATTGTATTATTCACAAAGTTTTTAGAGGTGGCAGCACCACTACAACTAAAGATCTTAAGTTTCTCCAATAGTCCTGCCTGAGATTTTAAGTTTTTCAATAATTCAGAAATACACACCCATCATCAGAGCCGCTGCAGAGGATTCCTTCTCTCAGAGGAGACCACCGTACATGAAACACCTTTGCAGTATGCCCTGTAAAAACTTTCAGTGGCTGATCAGAGCTGGTTGCTAAGTAGTAAACACGAACATTTTTATCCTCACAACCGGTAGCTATCATATCTCTGCAAAATAAAAACAGTAAAATCCTCAGTCACAGGGATCAAAAGTATTTATGTTGTTTTAGTTTAAAAATAAATGTGTATTTTTCAATTTACTTTAAAATAACCCACGTATTTTTGATTCTCCTTTGTCTTTTTAGGATGTAATTATTGATAACCCAATTAAATGTACTAAATCAGAAAAAAACTCTGATAAATATCCATTAGTTGCAACAGGGAATATTATTTAGGATAGACTGGGTGTAATAGGGATTAGACTATAGTCTGACCAAGCACCTAACACACAACTATTAATAGATTAAATTGCTACCTAATTGTTTTTTGACAAAGACTTCTCCTGTTGTTATTAGAAATTATCTGCAAAATTAACATATATCACAGTGTATTTAGTTGCCTGCTGTGTAGTCAGCTTAGGCAGTCATTAAAAGGAAACCAATCTAAACTCCTCCTTCATGGTATTGAATGTGTGTATTTTTTCCCCGTTATATATTCAGCCAGATTTTTTTTTTTCCTCTCATCAATGCGAAAAGATCCTCTTTTGAAAGCTAAGTAAGTTCATTCTGGGCAATAAAATACACTACTGGGAATATACAGTGACTACAGACATATCCTACCAGGGAAAAGAAACAATTTCAGTGCTCTAATATAACATAAAATATCAATTCTAAATAACTCTGTGTTATTTTATTTGATTTAATAAGTAAATATTATAAATTCTTTGGGTCAATTTTTACTTACTTGTTGTTTTGACTCCAATCACAGCCAAACACTGCAGCTGGATGCTTGTATTTGTGAAGAACCTTTCCATCAATGGTTCGAATAATACTGAAACCAATTACAATGTAATATTATGAGGAAAAAGGCATTCTGAGTAGGCTATCCAAAAGTCAAGTTTGATTCTGTGCAAATAATGCAGATATCAAAAAAAGTATACAGAAAGAATATGAGAAATCTTTATTCCTACAGCCCCTCAACCACGAGACTAACTATATATTTCTGAACAAAACATTTAATTGGATTTAAGAGTTCATGTTCCTTCAGAGGGGCTGTAAAGATGTCCACTGTAGTACCTCCCTACCTGAAAGAATCCTCATAGCCCAAAATCTAAGTTTCAGCTATGTCTTAAAGGTAGAAATAGCTCTTTAGGGATTTAAAAAAAAAAAAAAAAAGTTGATTGTTTTCTAGAATTCATACTTGTTATGTTTGATCTGAAATAACATGGGTAGAAAAGGGAAATAATGAACAAGGATTTAAAAATGTACTGAAACACATACATGCAAAATTGTTCTCAATGGGCATTTGTAAGTTTTTACAAATAAGCTATTATACTTCTGTAATAGTAAAACTGCAATTACTTTGTTCTAAAATAGTGATTCCTAGTCCTTGAAATAATAAACTTAGAAAAAATTTTAAAAATTAAGACAGGCAAAGTGGGATAGCTTTTGAAAAGTGTCCTCCATGTCTATAGATAAGAAACGAAAAAGAATATACTTGGCTAAATAAAAATCAACACCCAGTTTCACTGAGTGTCTGAGACATTATTCCTCTAGTAAATATCTCCTTTATTTTTTTCTTAAAATCATGAAAAATATATCCTAACAACTACAGGAGATTAATATAATCCAAGTTTTGCCCAGTAAGAAAAGGTTTAATTTAATCCGTGACAGTACTGTCATAGTTTACTGACTTGAGAAGTGCATTTAGCCTTTTTTTTTTTTCCTTCCAGTAACACTCACCAAAATCCATCACTGCTGCAGGTTGCTATTCTTTTGGAATCTTTATGACTCCAGGCAATGCAGAAGATTCCATTCTTTCCATGCTTCAAAAAATGCAAAATACCTATCAATAAGAAATAATTCACTCCTTTTTCTCTCATCTATTGACTCATCTTTTTTATTTGAAAAAAGATGAAGCTCATATGGGCTTCAGCCCTTTTCTCCCAGTAAAGTATACTGTACAGAAACACATTATAATGAGTTCCCAATATAGCTGGGATATTAGAGAATCCAAATCCAAAAAACTGGGACTGAGGAGAGACACATTAAAACTGCCGTACTCTCCGGGATGCAAGAGACAAAACTGGGTCAAGTTGATGAATGAGCAACCCATAACTATATAAACCTGAAGCTTGAATAAATGTTAGTTATTTCTTGGCATAATGAAGTTAGTGGGCATGAATAATTGTGGTATGTGAAAACTTAAGTAGGACATGTATCAGGATGAGTGTTTGAGAAAAGATGTTTAGTAGCACAAGTGCAAATCTTCTGAGTGTTAGAACTCGGGAACTCCTGAATGTATTTATATGTGTTTTCTGCCTCCCCACCACCCCATATCTGTCTTCTTAACGAGCATCTTTTGTCCTCTGATGCAGATGCCACAGTTAATTATGTCTGTATAATCTGAAGATCACCACTGTAAACTAAGGATACACAAAATAGTACAAAATACTATAACACAGTACTAAATAGCTCCTGCTGCCAATAACAATTATGCTACTGTTTCAGCACTTGCAAAAGCCTGCATAGATTTCATGTAATACAAAGCAAGATTCTAAATAAGGCATATTGTTTCGTGTGTTGCAAAACAGACCTTTATTGGTCTAGACTTCAGGGACAGACGTATTTTTCTGGGCCTTAAATGTGAAAATACAGAATATCAGTTTAAAGTCTAGATGTCCATATACATTTACACATTTAAGAAAAAAAAATCAGCTGTGCTTTTGCTGTGTATCACTACAGAACTGTTTTTAAAATAATGGAGACCATTTGGTGCTTGATCATTCTTTCGTTACTCAGTCTGAGAAAGTAAAAATATTTCTGCCTCAGAGATAAACAGGCACCCACATAATTATTTATATAGATTTTTATATTATAGCACCTTTTAAAAACATATGAACTTTGACCCATCTTTATTTATTGACACTAGAAGAAATTACTAACTTACATTTCATATAGACAAAAAAAAAAAGAAGTAATCTCATTTTACCTCACTGAATCTGGTTATCATTTTGCCTTTCGGGACATCCCAGATGAAGCCACCATTTCTGGATGTTGCACCAGCTATGCAGTTTAGATCTCCTTTAGAGAAAGATAAATTTGAAACATCTCACAATAAATACAAGATCACAATATTGTTTGAGTAGTGTGTTTCTACTTCAAATTCAGAAAATGATCAATGGCACATAAACAAGAGTTTTTCACAGTTTAAAGCCAGCATTTGATAGTAAGTCACAAATATCAATTTCAGCAAAAGCCTGACCTGCTTTTCTACATTCTTATTTTGAGGAAAGGTCAAAATAAGAGCTGTATTGTTGTAAAAAGTATTCTCAATGCCTGATGAAAGTTTTGCAGTTAAGGTGACAAGAAAATATTGTCCATGATTCATATGACTCAAACTGAAAACCAAATCAAATCTCAATGTTTCAGGCTTAAAATTGTAGCAACCACAGCATTTTCCTTTAAAGTTCCCTGTGTACTAAGACAAATCAGGAAGAACATGACAGAACACGTAACAGTACTTTGCTTTCTTAATCTTGCACCACTGCAGCACCTAAAACCAATTGAGAGTGTAGCTCAATCTGTAACCACACTCTACAGGGTAGAAAATCTGAATATATGACTCTGTGGTGAGAACCTGAAAACCGAATTCAGGTCTAATCCAAAAGCCACTAAATTCTCCTCACCATAGTGACCCTCTATCCCAATATAGCTACACTTTTCCTAAATAGCTACACAGCACATTATATAAAAGTTTTGACTGTTTTATACCACACTTCAGAGGTGGAAAAGGCAATCTATACAGGAGGAGTCTAGAAAAGTACATATTTAAGATGAAAAGAGATTCAGGTAGGAGATTGATAGGAAAAAAAAAATAAAAAATAAGAGTAATCACTATGTTTAAAGGTCTTTTGAGACCACATACAAATGGTGGCATGAGTAGGATTATATATTGGGAATAAAGTACAAGGCAGAGAGACACTCTCTAGGAGAAAGGGATGTGAAAGAAGGAGAAGTTCTGTCTGGGATGGACAGAATGGTAAGGAATTGAAGCACATGTTTCCCATTAGCTTAATTTTTTCTTTTTAGAAATCAGAATACAAGACTTGAAAAACACCCCCAAGTGAACAAACTATTCTCTCAATGTGAGATACTACTACAAACCGAATTTAAATTTCAAACCAAAATAATAGAAAACATCATGTTTCATATTGCCATAATTTCCATAAAGCAAGACAAATCATCTGTGAAGAGGAACAAGGTGCAAGAGACACTCTAAAATTAAAGAAGTGTAAATTCATTTCACATATGCAGACTACATTGAGCTTCACATCACAATATTTCTTTACTGTCAGCTATTATTTCTTAGTTTAAAAACATAGGAGAGAAAGGCAGGCAGCTGAATTATTTAGACTTTTAAAAAAAGCATCTGCTGTCCAAAGAATTAAAACACAACAAGAGAGCCTACTTATCATCAACTACTGACATTAGTAACTATCAGAAACATACTCCCAGGTTCACCTAAGTGGGTTGCAGACCAGTTTTAAGAAGAAAATTTTCCACTGACTTCAGTGACTTCTCTAAGAAAAAGCAGATGCTTTGCAGAAAAGGTTCTCCCTATTCTAATAAAGTAAAAGCAGAGCACTTCAGTGATGAGAATCCTACACAAAGAAGGAAGAGAAAGAACTAAACACATATGTTCCACTTTTTCCTCACAAAACAGAATCTGAATTCCTTTAATTAGCTGCTTCCCATGCAAAGAAAACCTTCTCATCATCTGCATAATGTAATGCTGGAAAGGTTCTGGAGATTTTCCTTCCTCCATTCTGACTCAGTATGAAATACTGAGATCATTCCTCATAAGGGTAAGCCTCAACAAGGTCTGAAGAATTGAATTCTACAGGTTTCACCGATAATAGTTATGATTAAACCTTGTAAGATTTCTAACTAAAATTAATACTTTCATCACACAAATTCTGCTAGTCAATGCTTATTCAAAAAACATTTAGACCTAAAGCAAAATATTCTTACCTGGAGCCCAAGAAAGGGAATAAATAACCCCCTCATTACCAGGAGATGTGTAAACTGCTGTTAAAGTATTTATGTCCCAAACTTTTATTGTGCCATCAAATGAAGCTGTAGCAAGAAGATCAGGGTTATCAGGTTTGAATTTGCAATCAAAGATGGTCTCAACATGTCCCTTGAATGAAACAAATATTTAATCGATTTTTATTACATTTGATTTTTTTTTTTCAGAATTTCAACTCTAGATCAAACTCTAAAATACACTGTATTCTAATTTGTCAGGTCAATTATGAGTTCCAAAAAACCTGTATGTTATGGCTCATCAGTCAAAATTAAAAAGCATAAAATAGCTTGGACTATAACACTCCTTCCCTTTCATAGATCATCATTAAAGATAAAAAAATCCTGCCCCGAAACAACGGGGTGATGCAAGGCCAGGGAGCTGTTAGCATTTTCTGTTGGAACTGAGTTGCTAAAAAATAGAATTAAAAAACTTAAGCTAATAACTGAAACAAACCCAGAAAAAAATATTTTTTAAAACAGAATTTATTTGACCCTTTAGGTAAAAAGTATCTGACTGAAAAAAATAAAGCTTTGTGTGTTGAGCATGTTCTACAAGTTTTCTAGTATTCCATTGAGTTTTCTATGTTACTGAATACAGTCTACACTCTACTGCAGTTTAAACGTCAATCCATTAAAAATATCACATTCAACTGCTTGTTTTCTAAGACATGCATTTGTAGACTTTAACTTGATACATACATGAGAAACATAATATTTAAGAACTTTTTTAAGCCTCAGCTGCTTGACAGGACCAAACCCATTAAAAATGGAAAAATATCACCGGCTCTATTCAAATGTGTATTCTCAGCACAGCTGAGAGTTATTCAAGTTTTTCCAATGAAAAGGAAATGAGGAAAGAGGAAAAGAGAAAAATCCTCAAGAATAACAAAAATCCCAGTGAAGAGTCAGCTCACCTAATATGTGATAAACTCAGTTTTGTGTTTCTGCTTTAAAGATGATTTAATAATTCAGTCTTTGTCATTTTAAACTGAGTGACCTCACCGAGATGCACATATTTTTCTCTCTGATTTGACTAGAATTTTTATTCTGGATTATAGAAAACCCTCCAGATAATATTTCTGAGAAGGCCATCAAATTAAAATTTCAGTTAAAAAGAAGCCCAAGCCCTTAAATCTTTATTTATGGATGAAAACAGCCAGAATACTTCCAACAGGATGCAGTCTTTTGCAACAAAAAAATACTTTCACTCTTTTACATGATAGAAACTGTTTTACAGTGCTGTGAAGACTTCATTCTCCAATTTTTGCTGTTAGAAGAAAGTGTATAAGCCAAATAAACTCTCATTCCAAAGACAGAGATAAAACGTACCAAATCTCTAAGGAAATCCCACTTTTTGGCTCCCATGTCATAAAGCCCCACTCCACCATCCATGAAGCAACAGACAGCATGACCAGGAGGAAGAGAAAATGCTTGGTTTTGGGTTAAAGTTGGAGGAGGAACAGCCTCACTTGTTGAGGATGTATGGTGATTTTTAGTAGGATACTGTGATGAACATGCTTAACAAAATAAAGCAAAAGATATAAACAGATAAGAATATTTTTCACTTGATAATAAGTAACAATTATAAAGAGTAACATGCTTTGTATTCCAACGAGGTTAAACACACAAAAAAAGAAGAATTCCTGTATGGAGCCTGGCCTAGTAAAGTAGGACCTTATAAAGTGCTTGATCCTTTACACTTTTGTCTAGTTCACTGGCACCAGAAGGTATGTTTAATTAAGAACTACAAAGATGACAGAAACTTAGAGATTGACTTAGATATAACAAGATTCATAAACAAGATTTTCTTAACTTACAGCCATTGCAATGAATAACAATAAAAATTACACTTACACTTTTTCTTTGGAGGAGAACTTAGCACGTGCAAACCATGGAAACCAGTTTTCTTCAATTTAAAGTTATCTATAGGTGTTGTACGTGATACATTCCAAACACGTAACACACCAACCTGAGAATCTGAGGTTTAAAAAACCATACAAAAACAATTTACTTTTTTAGAATTTATTATCCTCTTTAATGTACACAGGGGTATGAGGTTTAAGGACTGAGTTAAACAAAAATACAACAATGAATTAAACTTAGAATCCTAAGAATTTTATAAGCAAGCACTGTCATCTCTGTGGTAACATCACTATTAACAACAATAGTTATTAACATTAGCTATTTAAACTTCAGTAGATATATTCTACAGAACCTCTCTCATTACAAAATATTCTCAGTCTCACTTTCCTTATTCATTAATTCAACCTCAGCAGTAACTAATGTCTATGGTGTAGACGAGAGGCTATATTTTAAAGCCTTCTAAAGATAGAGGAAGAAAAGCAGGGGATCAAGAAGTGACATCCACCAGTAAAATGCATTTTTATTCCTATTTGCAAAGTAACGCTCACATCTGTTGCTAAAGTGTGCATGAGGAAAACATTATTTAGTATAAAAAAAACAGTTTAAAGTCACTTTTTCATGTACTCAGCAAATACAGATTAAGTAAAAACTGCTCGGAGTAATTCTCTGTTATTTTCTACAGTTTTATGGGTTGGGTTTTTTGTACAATGCATGCATGCTTTTATTTGTAGAAATGTTAAGAAACAGAAAGATCAAACACTATCAATTTTGAATATTGTCCTATATTTATTACCTTAGTAAAATCAGGAAATAAAAGGCTTACCTCCAGTTACAAACATTCCAGGTGCACTAGAAACCCAGGCTAAACACTGAACAGATGCTGCTGCACTGGGAAAATTAAAAGTTGTGATACAGGACAGAGATTCAGAATCAACTAGTCGAATACCGTTATGTAAATTAGCAACAAGAAGGTAGTCAGTTGACAAAGGGTCCCACTCCAGTGCTGTAACTGGATCCTCTTCATCTGTTCCTTCAAGAGACTCTGGTCTTAAGACATGTTTCTGATTTTTAGAACCTTTATGGGCAAAAGGAAACATTATTTCAAAATGAAATTGAGTATATCTTTTCAATAGTTACACGTTTGTAAACATCATTTTTATCTCTCCCTGAAATCTTTAATAGCCTGCTCCACCATCTGCACCAGTGAAATTAATGAGCTGGCTTTGCAGTATTTGACTTAAAGTAGTTGTGGCTTCATCAGATCTGACTTTCTTTTTAGTAGAGCAGAAAATAGAAACAGCTGTCAGGTTTATTAATATAATTTTACACCAAAGAAAAGTATGGTAAATCATATACATTGTCATAAAAATTTCCATAAGTAGAGGCCTGCAGCACAGTCTAAAATACATGCCATTTGAGTATAAGTAAATCTGCATTCCACAGCAAATACAGACAAAATAAAGGCAGTATGAGTTAGAAAAAAAAATAAAATGTGGCAGTCAAAATAGTGTTTATGAACAACTGCCTTTTCATTTTTTCTTCCTCAAAACTACGTGTGCAATTATGAAGCATTCATAGATTTTCCTAGATGAAGCCACAACAGGTCTTTAAATATCTAATTGGATACCTGCGTAACAGAAGACATATTTCATCTGATGATTGATAATGACAATTTTTAACATTAAGAAATGCATCATCCCACAAAACATGATGTTTAGTTCCCACTTTTGTTTTTTTTCGGGGAGCTGGCTCTTAGTTTTATAAGATAGCGTACAGTCCAAATGAATATTTAACAAAATAGATCTGTATTTTTGAAGTTGTGATCTTGTATTAAAAAAAACCCCCTCATTTTATATTCCTTTTCTAGAAATAAGGAATTGACATCTTCCATTTACCAGTTTTTAATCTAGTTTTCAATTTTGATAATGAGGAATAGAATTGATTTATCACATTATAATAAATGCCAAGACCTACCTATATTCCTTAATGATTGATGTAGAACAAAGACTACTCCGATACATACTAAAAAGAATGTTGAAAAGCTTTTGTTCACTGAGGGACATTCTCAATATTGTAACAACTCTCATCATGATCTTCTAGGGAAAATGCTATTATTAGTGCTCACTATATCTAGGGTAACTTTATAAATCAATTACCAGAAATGAGGGAAATAATTTCAGACTGCACAACAATTAATAGCATAAACTGATTCTCATTCCATTTATGTTTGTAATTATGACAACTGTAAAGTTGAAGTTGTCTCCTTTTGAAGCATCAGGAATAATAACAGGAATAACATCAGAAATATAATCAGAAATATCATCAGACAGCTGCCTTAAATTTACCAGAAACGTTGAGATTCCTTCTTTCTTTAACAATGTCCCCTGCTTACATTTCAATTCAGATTTTTTTGCTGAATGAAAATCAACGTTCAAATGAAAACCAAGAACTAACAACAAAGTAGAACTGACATTTTTCAGTTGTCATTTTTCAGTTAGCTTTACAAGAACTAAAGGCAAAAAGTCCTCCAGTGATCAAATCCAGTCATGTTCAAACACTTCAGTCCCAAGAAAGCAAATCAACTGGTGGGAGAGAATGGATATCTAGGAGCTATTCAGTTTTACCTGTGCTCCACAAAAGAGTCCAGAAGCAAAGCTCGTGGAAACCCTGTTAAATTTTATTTTCCATTAAAAGAAGACATCAGATCAGCACTGTGAATCATGCAACTGAGTCACAGGTCATTTAAACAAGCTGTGCCTATTTTGAGAACAAATGAAAGGTAAACTACAATAGTACAGAACATTTGGCTCTACATGACTGCACTGTATTTCTTTAAAAACAGAGTACTCATCTGAAATCCTTGCATATTTTTTCTTCACACTAAACGTTCTGCTACATTAATGGATAATCTGGATTTAAGAAGAAAATTGAGCCACAAGCAAAAAACCTAAGTAGATAACAATAATGAAAAAAAAAAAAAAAAAAAAAAAAAAAAAAAAAAAAAAAAAAAAAAAAAAAAAAAAAAAAAAGAAGTGTGGTTTGCTAATTGTGCAGCTGGGACTCACATTTAAACAGAAAGACTAGAGCTTTCAGTGAGTCTACACTGAACTTTCAGGCAATTAACAGGAACCTGTGGATGTTCGGGTTCTCTCACAATAGTGTTTTGTAGGATATCCTACAAAAGTAAACCTTTTACAAAAGTAAACCTTAAAGAAACCTTTAAAAGTAAGGCATAGGAATTTTTTTAAAAATTTATTTCATTTGGTGACAAACTAGGTTCTGGTCCAATAAGAAGCTGTTTTACACATTCTGACATGAGGTAGATGAGGGCTGAACTTTGATCTCAAAGCAGAAAATTAGCTTCTATTTTATTGAAAAGTACCAACTCTTTGTGTGTGTGTGTGTCCTTGTTTAAATAGTGAGCCTGTAATCATCCTATTCATACCACTTTCTTCTTCTATGTATTGTTATTTTTGAAAGCTACCAATTACAAAAGTCAGATGAATTTTGACTGTAAATTCCAATCTAGAATCCCACAGTTGATAAAACAAGTAATTTGGATAAACCTACATTTTCAGTTATATTTGACTGTTAAGACACATATTAAAGTCATTTATGAAAGTGTAACCACAGCAGTGGTACTTGATTACAGTAATACAACCTATTTTTTAATATTACTTAATTTTGAGACATATTTTAATGAATTTATCTGTTCACCAAAATTTTGTTATCTGTTCTTAAACACATCTATGTTTTTATCTAAAATTTTTCATCTTTTTCTAATAGTGTAAAGAGAGCAAGTTAAAAGAAAACTAACACTGGTCTGCATTCTTTCAAATTCATTATGATTGCTTCAATGTCATTGTCTCAATTACAAGAATATCATCCTTTGAACTGAAATATTCAAATTTCTTATTGCATGCAAGTCTGGGTTTTGAATGGCAGATCTATGGTATTTCAACTAGTAGTTGTTCTTCAATGCATTTGAATTTGTTATACTCATTTATACCACAGAGCAAAATTCGCCACTTGGTTCTGTCAATTAATTTGTAAGTATACCTCTGCAGATCAGTGATTTTTTTGTTATATAAAATCAAACAGAAATCCTATTTGACTAAAAAGTTTTTTACACCCATTTCAGTGAAAGAAGTGTGTTGAGGTTTAAAAAGCACTTAATATGATCCAACAGAAAGTGTACTACTTTTCTTGAGTAATTTTGAGAAAGTGAAATTATTAACAGTTTAAAAACACACACCTGAAAAGTTCATTTTTTAAAAGCCAAAGTGCAACATTTTCTTTTTAATTCTAAAAAATGTATTGAATGAACTTCTCTACTGAAATCCAGGACTTTCAGTGAAAAAGTTCTTACAATTTTCACCCAAATGTGTATAAACTTTCAATTTATTTCTCTGTTGGAAACCAAGAATCTTACATAAATCAAGAACAGAAAACAAATTTTATGGTTATTTTAATTTTAAAATTATCTTAACGAATATGTATAATATTACAATAATAATGGAAAACTATCCTAACTAGAGAGACAGGCAAAATTTCTGTGATAATCGAAATTCAATTTCAAACTAATGCGAGTAGGTTTTTCCTCTGCAGTAATGAATAACTTGCAATAAAGAAATTTTTATAGTAAATTCAATTGTGATTCATACAAAACTTCCACTACTGCTAGCTTTTTTAGCCAATATTATATTTGCATTTGCAGAACATAATTTTTGACATTTTAAATTATTTTCCTACTATTTCTATTTTCATGTTCAAATCATTCTAGACAAACTTCATGAAAAGTCTCAGTTTGATATATATTTAGAGATTATCATACTAAAATAGATTTTCTTTTCCCAGTGCCAATACTGGTACAGTCAGAACTACAGAAGGAAGGGAATCTATTCTCTGTGACATCCTTAGTAGAATAAACTGAAGAATAAATTTTGCATGTCTGTTGGAGCATAATACTATGTAAAATGAACACATTATTTAAAAAACATTTTTTCTCACAAAGTTGAAAATCAGTTTTTACCAGAGGAAGAAAAAGTATCCAGAACAAAAGATTTGAAGTAGTCCACCTAATACAGATATCTGTCTTTGTAGAAATCTGTCTTTATGAAAGAGTGCTAAATTTTAGCTTTAAATTAGCTTATCAACCAGACATCTTCACAAGCAGAGTACTGAACTGTTTATAAAGTATGCACAAATTTACTCAGTGGATTTCAGACAAAGAGATAAATATTTCCCATATAGTCTTTGATAGAACAGAATCATGAAGATAATATGAAGCATGACATGATATTCTAGCTACAAAAGTGCAGAGGACTCTAGAACAAATGCAAGCAAAGTAACTGACTAAAGCAAAAGATTCAAGCCAGTCAATTCAGAAGAACAAACTTGCTGGAAAACAGTTCAGTAGAATATCATGGCTGTTGTCATTCCTTAAAAAAACAGTTTACTGTACTTGTCGAAAGTTTCAACATTATCTTGGTCACAAAAAGGAGAAGATACAAAGAAAATGCTCTGCAGTCTTTATCTAAGAAAACATTTTTTGCAATATTGAAGGAGTAGGAATACTATGAACTAAGAACAAGTCTTTATGTACATATATTATAAAACCTAAATTTATAAAGCACAGAATTACACATATATACAGAGATAAAAATATATGTATAAAAATAAATATTTTACCATATCAGTTTTTACCTGGCTGAAAAATAGATAGGCTTCCATCAGTATGTCCAAATACTACTTTTCCTTTTTTCTTTGGATGCCATCTAAAAAGACTGATATCTGACAAGAAACTATGTGCTTCTCTATGTACAGTTACCCCGCTGTCAGGTCCTGAGATAGTCCAAATGTACAACGGACCTCTGTGGGATACAAATGCAACGGCATCACCTGCGTTCCAGCACCAGCTAAGTGACGCAGGAATTCCTGAAACATACAGGTAAACCTTATAAGAACAAGGATATGAAATTCAGTGTGTTACTGCTTGACCCAGTATCAGCAACTTTCTTGAAAAGCTGTAGAAATAATTATTCTACATAAAAATGATCAGACTGAAATTTAGACAACTGTGTGAACATCTTATGGTGTAAAAGTATACCTATAGGCAGGAATTTCCCAAATTATTTTAATGCTACTTTGATGGGCTGTATTTTATGATACCTATACTTCATTAGTGCCAAAAACATTCACACTTATGAAAGGGGATAATCCTGATCCTGTAAACAGTACTTTCATTCATGCACAATTCCATTCACCATTATGTTTTACTTGAAGCTATTTGCTACTAAGCTGGTAAAATACTTTAAAGTTTAAAATGTCTATTTTTGCAAAACACAATGAAATTTAATTTAGAGATAAATATAACAGAGGCAGATATTCGTGACAAAATTGGAAAATTAACTCAAAAGAAGTCTGTAATCAAAAGAAACTCTTGATAGCTTTCTTCAGTATATATGACAGATTTAATTCAGTTGCCTAACACCTAACTGTAGGCATTCTAGTTTAAGGATTTTAAGCTCCAACTCCCACTATCCTTATAACTTAATAATGTGTTTCTGAAGAAATAAATAATGGTAAGACAAACTCAGGATGAAAATTCAAAACTGTAATTAGACATTTTAAACGTGGTAGTGTCATATTAAGCAGCATTACTAGGAGGTTTAAACATATTATCCCTAGAAGTAAATTAGCTTTTTAAAAAGTTTAAAATAATAATAATCCTTCTTTCACATGTAATCATTGTCTGATGTAGTTTTTTTAAACAAGCAATGTATTAAAAAATAAGTATCAGGCTTTACATTAATGCATAAACTGATAAAATATTCCTTAGAATAGATCAAATCACTGTGGGTTTTTTCCTACTTATTCCTTTTGCAGGATATACAAGATGTACAAGATTTTTAGAGGTATCCTATGTGCTCTGGAAAGAACAGAGTAGGGGGTCCCAAAATGTCTTAGAACCACCTGAGATACTGTTTCTGGATTGCACCTGTTTTCCAAGAATGCAAATGTAGGAGTCAAGGACACATGACAGAGACTGACAACAGAAACACAGTTACTGGTTTTGACTGGAGGGTATGAATCAGAACTGGCGGGGAAATGTGACAGTCACAGACAGACATTTAACCCCTACACTTCTATTACAATCTCCAAATCATCAGTTTCAAGTCCTCAGAGAAGATGCAGGTAGACAAGCATTAGGGTATTTAAACAAAAACTGGTTTTCTAATTCACTGATAATTTATACTTGAATCTGTTGAAGGCTACACTTTACTTGCTTTCACTTCCATAAAGTTATCATGAAAACACACAAGGTGTAAAACTTAATTATTTATCCTTTTATACAAGTGATGGAAATTTTTTTTTTCCTGCTAAACAATGGCAAAGGAAATTCCTGAATTGGTCATGTACTTTAGAAAAATTAACCAGATGGTTGAGAGCAATTTACTCAATTTACTCAAATACACTATCATTATTTTCTAAAAATATGCAACAAATTTGACAGGAATATTGTGTTAAACTTCTGGCCTATCAACTGCTTAGAGTTTACTCTATTTCAAGTATTTCTGATACCTGTGGATGAAAAGGCTGTATGGATCAAACAGATCTCCATGTCTGAAATACCTTTTGTATTGTCCAGCTTGGCCACAACTTTTTGTTCAGTCACATTCCAAACAACCACTAAGCTATCTGCACTGGCACTTGCAAACATGTCAGGATTGTGAGGACACCAAGATATGGCTGTGATTGTCTTCTTATGCTCAGACATAATTGCTTGTAGCTTGAATTCATTGTATCGGTGATCCAGCTAAACAAAATGTAAAATTCATTTTAGAAACATGTATTTTGTAAACTCACTTTAAGTACTGTTGGGTTGGAGAGTAGTTTATATAACAGTGTTAGACTTACTGATGAATTTATAGTGGATTTAACAATTGTCAGTACCTGACATCTCAATAAATTAAATTCTCATACATTTGACTTGGACAGAATAGGTGTCAAATATTCAATTAGCCCAACCAGCATTATCACAGTCTGTCCTCTTGTCACTTATAAACTATCATATTCCGTTAATAAGTGCACTCAAACACAATCCTAAAATGCTTTATATTTATAGGCATGGTAACAATCATTTAGTAATCTGCAAGGTTAATCTGCAAGGTGTTAAACAGGATAGAATATGAAAATGAGTTTGAAATCCTTATAATTTCTTAAATCACTTCAGAAACAATACAATTAGAAACCATACACAACAGTACAATTAGAATCAATAAATCAAATGCCCAAACCTGACACAGTAAATTTTGTTTATTTTAATCCTACCAGCAGTATAACTCATGAAGTTAAAATAAGTGCATCCTTTATTTCCTGACACGTTTCTCAGCCTGAAAATTCCACATCACAGCTCTTCTATTTTTTTGTTAGGCGTTGATGTATAGTAACTGCAAAGTTCAGAAAACCATGGTGCTGAGCAGTTCAGAAACAAAAAAAGTAGTAACTTGTTCCAAATCAAAGAAAGGTAGGCCACTGAATCCACAACTTTGCACAGCGGATTAAACTACTTCAAAAGACTACTTTCACACTACAGCTTCAAATGAAACCATGGAATTGCTTCATTTCTCTCAGAACCTGCTCTTTATCACTGCACTTCATTCATCTCAAGTGTTTGCTGGATGGCCTGTCTTTTAAGAATAATTCTTGACATATACAACTTCAAATATAAAGTTTATATCAGTCTTTTGCATTAGCTATAACAAGCAGAAAAAATAATTTGGAAGGGATATCTTGAATGGAAGACTGAGCTTTATATAGACATCTCAGCAGTAATCATACTTTCTACTACATGTAGAAAAACTTACTGAAAGGGTCCAAAGTGAGATAGGCAACAATGTAAAAATATAATTAGTCTGTTCAGTAAAAATAATCTTACCTGATAAATATAAATAGCAAGGGTAGCACAGTAAGCAAATCTGTCCCCACTAGCAGCACATACATCCTTGTTCCATGGCTGACATCCAGCAGCTAAAAGTCCCACTTGTTTAACCTGTGACATTTTTGCCTTTAAAAGAGAAATTCATTAGACTACAACAAGATTACAGAATGTTAAAGAACAGAATAAAACATTTTTGTTCCCATAAATAACATATACATATGTACCTTAAAAATATAGCTAGCCTTTATGTTTTAATAGTATCATCTTGTGTTTATGAGGTACAAATTAATGTATCTGAAATAAAGCCAAGCAGATGTTCAGACGCTTCGGTGCTACACAAGGCTGTTCACAGGAATTAATTTGGGAGGAAAAAAAAGTAGGGGGACAGCACGTGAAAACTTAAATCGTTCTCGATCAGCTGAAACTGTTCTTCATCACTTTCAATTTCTTCTGCAGTCTGGTTCAACACTTTCTACATCACAATGCAATGCCTTCTCTGCTCTCCTCTTCCTCCCCCACAAAGACAGCTGGACAAAATAAACCGTATGCTAATAATTCTGTTTTAATTAAGTTAAGCAATGTGTCTAAAAAGGTCTTCACACCACTTGCATAGAACAACTATGCATTGCTTATTATCATTATCCTTTTTGGAGAAGCTTTCTAAATTTTCTTAACAATTACTGTTTAACAAAAAAAGTTGAAGTAAACTACACCTTCACGGTCCAATGCAAGTCTCAAACTATCAGCTCTGCTCAGAATGAGGCAACAACTGACTTTAATGTAAAAACACAGGAAATGTTTTGCCAGTCCAGAGCAATTATGCACCTAGCTCACGTTTCATTCACGATATCAAAATGTTACTTAGAGCACATGAGCCTGGCCATTTTACTATGACCCATTTACATAGGTCAAACCCATTCTACTATGACCAAGAATGCACACATTTATAAAGGTATTATTAAAACTCAAATCCTGGATAGGTTGTACAAGATGGCCTCCAGAGGTTCCTTTCAACCTCAACCATTCTGTGATTTAAGAAAACATTCAAAATGAGCCTTGTTGCATTTATTTACAGCAGACAAGTAAGGAAGGCCATCAGTTTTCACAGAATCTCTGAATTCACTTAGAAACCAGTCTTCATGTGATACAAATGTTCCAGGTTCAAGCCAGCTATCAACTGATATAATGCCTGCTCCATCAACCTGCAGAAATAGTTGTGGCTTTACCACCACTATAGAAGGCTTCAAACTACAACTGAGGTTGATAAGGATGACTAAGTAGATCACAGTCTGCAACAGTGTGGTGATCTAAACGGCAGAACAAGGTCCCAATGCCTGCAAAAAGGCTTTACCACTTCTGTATAGAAGTTAAATCAATCCAAACAAGGCTCTGTGAGCATGACAAAGTACTACCCATACACAGGATATTTAGATAATCCATAGCTGAAACCTCTTCATACATATGACCTCAGCTGGGCTAGCAGCAGAACCCTAATACTGGAAAATAATTGTATCAGTGAGAGCTCCTGCAGACAAGAATCTTCTTGTACAGACTGGTGAAGGGCAGTTCTGCTGAGTTTCATCATTAACACTCAGTGCTTCAGCATGGAATAAGGTAAGGCCCAGACATAAAAATTTACTCCTCCAACTATGTTACAGAATGTCTCATTTAAGGACATTTTTATACTGTGCATAAAATAATGGACTAAGGGAGATTATATGGAAAAATATTACATGGAGTATGTAGGATAGGATTAAGGGAGATTATATGGAAAAACATTACATGGAGTATAAAGATAGGAACTTTAGGTCAGAGAGCTGAGACTATAATCTTCAAAAACCAGGAGAGTTACGTTCAATTCATGAAGTGTTAGGTATGTTTTCAAGCCCCACAAAGGAAAGGGAATTAAAAAGAAAAAATGAGACTTCAAACACAATCAAGTATTTTGAGGGAGCAACTGCTGATTAAGTGAAAGGGTTGGTTATTTAATGCTTTGCTGTGTAACAGCTTTAGGAGAGATATGTTGTCTGCAGATCATTCTTCACCTACTTTCTAACAACTATATGGAGAGGGAAATATTTTTCTGAATGACATTAATATTAAGGCACATAAAGAAAAAAACTTTATACAGGTATGGTAATAGTGACCTATAGTACCAAAGGGAACCTATCAGTCAGCGTTGACAAAAAGCTGATTATATAAATGGTATCAAGGTTTCACTGTAATGCATATATACATGGCATGAAAATTAATTTGAATGATCAATTTTATCTTCCATTTTTCTTATCTGCTTGAGGTATCTACTTGGCAGATAAATAGTAATGAATAAATATAAGAACCAACCGCCATGAAATTGTAAGTCTTTCACTTTGGAAAGTGTGAAATAAAAAATAAATTGAAAGAGACTTATTTTGAGTTCTTCTTTAGTAGAAGATCAGGATCAGATCGAATGTTTGGGACAGACCATCTCAAAAATATCACTGACTATAGTTAGAGTGCTTAAAGGTTCTGACAGTTCTAGATGCCTAAAGAAAATGAAACACCCCTGTTTAACCTCTGAAAATTTTGGTAAAGGAAACTGTACAACAATAGAACAGATATATGCAGAAAAACAAGTTACAAGATACAGCTCTGCTGCAGACTAGTGCTTTGACTATTAGCCTTCCTTTCTGTCTCTGACAACAATATTAACCTTCTGACTTCTGCAGCAAATAAGTTAGAGATTCTAGAGAGAACAGTTCTATAAATTGTACCCCTTAGAGGTTCAATGCGATCCATATTATGTCATAAATTACATGAGTCACACAGAAAATAAATTATTATTTAAAGAATCATCATCATCACCACAAAGTCACAAGAAACAGACTCCAGATTTCTGATTTTGCCATTTAGTGTTCTTTTTAGTAAAATTAAAATTCCAGAGGTCCCTTCTGTGCAATTAAATCAATCACATCTACTCAGAAATATCTGGATTTGGGGCACTCAGAACTGCAACACAGACTTTTTCCAGTCACAGTGAAAAAATAACTGGCACCATTAAAAATCACTTTCTCTAAAATTTAAGTCACCCAGGTGATTACATAACAATTTACTAAAACACAGAGTAATACCTGGAACCAGAAGTCTTGGTTTCCACTCTCGCTTCCAAAGAAAATGATGGCTAAAACACTGGATGTGTCAGCAAACAGGTAAGGAACGTTTAAAAAAGTCATGGTGAAGTAGAAGAGAATTAGATGTACAATACTGGATTGTCATAGGTTTAGTTTCTAGGTCTACCACATTAAAGAATGATTAAAAGTTAACATCTCTTGAGACACTAAGAGTGCATAAATATTTAATTGTAAAAACAAACTTATTTTGTACAGATCCTCTTTTTTTACCTTCTCATATGGGAGCTAAAATGTTCCTGATTTAATGAAGTTTAATCTGTAAGAAAATATTATCTTAAATCTTGCTTAATTTGCAGTTTGATTACAAGTAAAATTCATTGTAAAATTAAGATCTATTACAGATGCTAAAACAGAATTCCACAAATGTTTCTTTCAGAGTAACAACAGATTTGTCTCATAGGATTCTGCAGTAATTGTATTAAAAAAAAAAAAAAAAAAAAAAAAAAAAAAAAAAAATCCCTGTTAATGTATTCAATAGACCTTCATTTTTACCCTGATATGAGAGAAGGTTTTCATCATTATATGAACTCTAGTCTATAGGCAAATACTTTTCTAAGTGGCTGAAAATAAGGAGGTTTCCAAACCTAAGTGCTGAAATCTAGAACAAAAAGGTGCTCTACACTGGTTTTACAATTACCATGATCGCATCTAACAGACTAGCACTTTGGGTTTGGAGATAGTTCCACTGCTAGTGCTACTACTTCCATGTTTTCCATGCAGCTGATATACATAAAAGCCTCTTCATTGTTATTTTTTCATGTCATCAGGACACCTGCATAGCTTAGGGTATTTCAATGGTTTTCAAATGCGTATGTCACTGATTAGAATTCAGGCTGCATTAATCATGACCAGAAATCATTTCATCAAATGGCTGTAAAATTATTTCAGCCTAGTTCTAAATGTATGTCTGTAAACATTACTGGGTATGTCATATGAAGTACTGTATTTGAAATACAACACATTTGTCGTCTTTGTTCTACATTTACATTAATGACAAAAGGTAACTAATACTTCATTTTTTGAAGAAATTCATCAATAGAAGCCTCATTCACAAGTGTAATTTCAAATAATCATTCTTTTGATACTATTTTTCTTAGTCTGACATCCAAATCAAAATGTCTCCTAAATAAGATCAACATTTAGATTTAAAAAATGCTGCTTTGTGATATATTGTTATTTCACTGAGTTAATAGTTCATGCTTAAGAAGCATTATTAAACTCTGATTCTTTGTATCGATTTTTCCTATTCAAATATATGTTAAAAATTACATAGGTACAATATTCTGAGCTGTATTATAGAAAGGAATTTGCACTTTATTTATTTAGTAATATTTGGGTTTTTAAACTTGTTAATGTTTCCTGTTCCTTGTAATGAGTTATATACCGTTTTACAAAAAATACTGTAATTAAGGTAGCATTTGCTTTGAAATTCAATACAAGAGCATCTAGAAGAAATTACAATTGTGTCATACTGACTGTTATTCTCTTGTATCATGCATTAAAGCAGTTTCCTGCAGATCTTATCAGACATTATAGATTTCTGTTGAATATACTTATAGTACAAGGGAAAAAGCAGCATTCATCAGAACAGCAGAGTAAAAATGGCAGAAAACTAAAAATGCAGTATAACAATAAATATATATATATGTATGATTTCACATGTATGATTTCACACATGTTGCATTTTTATACAAGGCGATTTTTTAAAATAAGGGATGTACAAGTAATTATATCAGACTCTTAAGAATAGATGGAAAAAAACTGTGCATGTAAAAAACATATACCACATGGGGAAAGCTATCAAAGGATGCCCACAGTTTCCAAGGAGATGAAGGGAAGAGGGAGGACAACAAAACCTTTCTTTTCAATTGGTATGAGCAGCAACATTCTAAGTCCTTCCTTGTTGCTAAATATAGAAAAAAAAATTAAACTGAAATTTTGTATACCATAGAATATTATTTAAAAATAAAAGCTGAATGGACTAGATACATAGACATGGCTATATATCAATAACTTAAAGATAAATGCCTAATAATCCCTACCTTAGCATAAGTATCATTTTTTGTAAACCACTTAAGAATTTCCATGTTCATTCCGATACCTTGCTGCTCCCAAAAATGCAAAATCTTGTTCTGGTTGTAGAATGAAATCACTTTACTTGACAGATGAAGGAACTAAACCTTGATGTTCACAGAATAATGCAGTTACTAAAGGATGCAGGAGAAAAGACTGAGCATTGTGTCGCACCACACACAAAAACCAGCAGTGTCAGTAGCCTGGCAACTGCAGCTCTTTAACAGGCACCATTTTAATTTTAACCTGTTTTCTCTGCTTCAGCTACTTAGTGTATTTCATTGCTTGTTGTATTTCCTGAGTATACTACAATGATATTTACAGAATAATAATAGCTATTTTAATCAATCACTTAGCACCCTTTAATTATCAGAGATGTGCTTGCATGTTATAAGTTTTCATAAATTTATAAACATTAAACACAACTAAGAACACATGCTTATATTGTTAGCAACTGTGGTTCACATGGTGTATGACCTGTCCAAATGAGAACATATGCAATAGGGCATGCACACAAAAGTGAATATACTGTAGCCTTATGTTAATTAATATGCTTCTGTGTACACAAACTTCTAGTTTCTGAACAGCTATATGTAGTAAAGTGTTAGCATCCTCTGCTTCTGTTCATTCTATTGTCACTGTCTTCAAATCAAGTTCATGTATTTTCTTGTGTGGAAAGCTTGCTGTCACTCCTGTATTTTTGACATATAAACCTGTTATATCTCATGTAGACTACTGTCCCCAGGTACCAGGGTTTTTTTGTCAATATGCCAATGACAATGTAATAATTAAAGATCTCCTTTACTGATATAAAAGTGATGTCTCCTTAAAAACACTGGGTATATTTACCCATCTTTGTGGGAAAATCCATTGGAGATGAAAATGTGACCTGTGAACCACAGAGTTTCAAACTCACCGCTCTATCCAATGGGACCAGTTTAAAGCACCAGATGAAACAATGAATTTATCTTGTTAAAAACATGAAGGTCTTCCAACCTAGCAAGAAATCTCTGCAAGCTTGCAAGACACAGTGGAAACCAACTTCTTCCTAACTGCGCCTGCTTCAATAGCATCAAGTCTCATGTAAGAACATAAGCATAATTAGTATTAGCCTTCTTTCCAACCAATGGCGTTGGAAAATACCAAGCACATTATAGCCACATTGAGAAATTAAATTCTATTTATTATGTCCAGACCCATTAAATAAAGGATAATTGAAAATATTCTGGTACATACGCATCTTAAAAGCCAATGGAAAATTAAATTTGCTAAGACTAAACAGAGTAATGAAATTTCCAAAAATGTCAATGTTTCTGGAAGAAGCATTTAAGAAGTTAGTATATTTTCTAAATTCTATTCTGTACTATCTATCCATTACATTTAACTTTATTTATATCCTTTACTTTATGAATCTGGGCATCTCAAAAGTAAAAGTAAGCACCATCAGAAGATAAGCAATCTTACACTATGAAAACTTTGACAATATGTATATTGTCAAAGATCAGCTGTCATGGATTTTAATAGATCCATAGGAAAAAAAGGTCAGAAACAAAGAAATAGATGGCAGTGTCATATTTCAGTTATAATTTCTTAAGAACCAGACAGCTCGGTATCAGTTGAGCTACTCCCTTTAAACGAAAATTGTTCCTACTTTGCGCAGAGTACCAAATGGCAAAGAATTTTCAGCTCTTGATGTGAACAATCAAACTGCAAGTACTAACACAGGTCTCCAGATATTCTTAATGACGCTGTACACACACTACTGCCAGCAACCGCTTCTGCGCAAAAGATGAGTAAAGACTAACTATATTAATCATGACCGTCACAATCTAGAATGAAGTAGAATTATTACATAGGTTTATGCATGTATTGCTCTACAAAAGTTAAGCCCTTCATGCTTCCCGACAGATTTTAACCTAGGTTGTCTGCTGCTTGTTAAGAGTGTCAGTTTGGTCTACCACTGACCACTACAGACAAAGAGTTTGTATGCTTCTCTGTGAAAATTAGAAAAGGTTTTTCTACATTTGTATACAGTTCATGACACACAGACTGACTGTGGCTCCGGAAGAATCAGAAGATTAACCACAGGAATGAAGAGAATGCCTTGGACAAGGCTTTGATTTTCAGCAAGACTCTTTAGAAACACCAGAAGCCTTTAGACTCTTGCAACCAGCATTTGCAGATGGAATTTCATAACTTACGATAACCTGTTCAAAATAAGTACATTCAGTTATCCACATGATGACTAGGAAAAGAACACTGTTATTTAAAAGATCATTTTTAATGAACAAGTGTTCTACTAGTGTTCGCAGCCATTTTAAACCTTCACAATAAACTCAGAGCCAAATTACTGCTAGAACGGATTTAACCACAGTATCTTTGGCTTCACAAGAGAGGAAGTTGGAGACCTGTCACTGGAGTCTGGTAAAAGTTTGCATTTGAAATCATAGTCTGAGACTGTATTTTTACAGAAATAAACACTTATTTGAAACCAAATATATTAATTCAAGATAGATACCCTGCTTAGAAAACCTAAGCCCAAACCTAAAAATCATAACTTGGGGTAAGTTTTACAAAGGAGTGTTTTTGACTGTCTTTTTGACAGTCCTTTTACAGTTTAACTAGAATATCCTTTACTGTGAAGTTTTAACAAGATAATCTAAAAAGAAACAATAGGGTTTGAAACAGAACATGGAGAAGTTCTGGTACATCTAATAATGCATCATGAGCAATGTTGAACTACATACCTAATCAACCTGAGACATTATATCTAGCAGTGGTAACAAAAGTCATATGGTACCAGAAATCTAGTTTTCAGATACTGTATGATATACAAAGAAATACATACAACCATGTTTGATCTCAGTATAAAGCATCTAACAGTCTTCATAAGAATTTTGTTCTCATCTTCCAACCCAGAACTACTACAATCACCAGAAGATTGCTTTTCTGCTGGCAAGTTGCCAAGACACTTTTGATTTCAGATAGTTAACCTCTTGACACATCTCACATGTGAATCCCTGACATGAAGCTATTAAAAGATAACTCCAGATCTGAAATGTTCGTATCATGAGTGACATGTAAAATGAGACCAGTGTAAAAGTATTAAAATCTAGTTTTTAATATGTACGAGCATGTAACTGGCATTACCGAGTAATACACAATAATACAATTAGAGCAGCTGCTGGCCCTTATGTTTCAGCAGCATCTCCTGCACTTTGATTCATTAGATGAGAATATACTATCAGAATGAGAAACAGAAATTACAAAAATATATGGTTACATAAAGGAGCTTGATGCAATGACAAAAATGTGACATATTCACTTCCCACCATAAATCTATGAAAGCAACAGTAAATCAAGCTTGCCCAAAGCATGCAGTTAATAAAACAATTAAAAACAAAACAAAAAAAAAAAATCCGAGATATCCTGCAAATGTTGCTATAGTAACAACCCCTCCTCCTTGAAAAATATTAATAAAAACATACAGATATCCAAGGTACAACTTGGAAATAACCCTAGGTGAATTTAGTATCTCCCAAATATTTTTGTTTTTCTCAGCTACTGCTTACAATTATTTTAGTTTACTCCATGCACAGTATATTAATTACTCCTATCACAATAAAATTGAATGTTTGATTTATATCTTATTACATGTTAAAGAATTAGTACTCATTAAATTTTGCAATGTAAAAAATGCAAGTAGGTGGCCACCAAACTTCCAATATCTTTTATCCAGCTATCAATATTAATTTTCAAAAAGCTCATTTTAGATGTGCTTATCTCTGATTCAAGACCTCATTAAAGCTACTAAAAAATCCCTTCTTAGCACCACTATGGGAGTATTACTTTTGGTACTAGTAATATAATAAACAGAAGCTTAAAATAGAAAAATATAAAGGAAGTAAAAGAGAAAATATTAATTTAAACAATTCTTACTCGTTGTTGTCCTTCATACCAATCATCTTCATCAAACCAGTGGGAAATATAAGTCATCCAAGCCATGACAGAAGGCACAGTTGAAATAAAAAATACAGGACCTGAACACAGGTAAGCACAGCGAGTCCTGTGCTAAAATTTACTCTTACACTACAAGCTACTCAAAAGATGAGAGCTGAACTCTGTGATATGATTCTACATTAATAAGCTTTACATTCATAAATATATAATCTGAAATATTTTTAGCAGCAATTTAAATGCTATATGTATTGGATTCTGAACTGGAAAAGAGAAATCACACTAAAGCACTTACTAATTATATATTCCAGTATTATAAGTTAAAGCAGGTCAGTGCTTCAAGCTCAATTTTACAGTGCTCCTGTGCTCTGAAAATGAGGTGCTATTTGAGCCATTCTTATTTGTCTCCTAAAAAATTATTTTCCTTTTTTTCAAACGTACTGTCTGTAAGAAATGTGGTTCAGTGCACAAAAGCTTGTATTGAAATGTAAAACACCTTCAGAATCATGGGAAATGATATGTTTTGGTTATGTAGGGAGTGGTTTCAACTGGCACAGTAGGAGGGACCACGATTATTGCAAGTGTCAAATACGTTAACGCTTTTTTAAAAAGAGAAAAAGGAAAGGAAAAAAAAAAAAAAAAAAAAAATCTCTTGTTCGCAGCCAGCAGAGCCTGAAGGGCTCAGATACAGCCACCGGCACTGGCGGGGAAATTCACAAATCCTAATTTTCACTAATTCATCAGAATGCATCTGCTTCTTTTCTCTCCCTTGGGCGAGTTTTGTATATCTGACTATTTATTCCTTCTGCAACTAGTTATCCTTTTCTGGTATGCTCACAAGTTTCACATCAGATTTCACAGTGCATTACACCAATGAAAACAAGAGGTAAAGTGAGGAATAAAAGCTGTATTGTTCAAACCACAATTCAGTACTGTAGCAGCACACTTAATGAGCTATGCTGTTTAGGAGACATTATCACATAAATCTTCCTGACTGTATGGTTGCAGCAACTATCAAAACCTCAACAGAGATTATGGACACCTAAATAACCCCTGGTTTCTTAAGAAATCTAGAACCCAGACAACCTCTGCCTTTCTATACTGGATTAACAAGCCGTTTACCAAAATTCATAATATAATAAATGAGAAAGCTAGACTGTGAAGTCAATTGTTCAACCAAGAAATAAACAAAGCAAAATTTATTTAGGAAAAGAACAGCTGGAAGTACCAGATATTAATCTGGAGTTACCGGGCAACACTACTTACCATTTCCAAAGAGCAATTCACTGACATTGCCAGGCCTACTCTAGCACACACAGGTTCCATTAAGGCTTTCATATGAGCAAGCTACATTCTCAGATACACAGCAGGGTAATAAAGAAAAGCAGCAATAATTTTGCTTTCCAACCTCTTACTCAGAAATTATGACACCAAAGGGGAAAAAAAACCCAAACCACACACACAAAATAATAAAAATTTAAATCAAGACACCCACTATATTTATGGGAAGTAGCATTCCCAGATTAGCAGACCTTTTTTTGTGGTTATACAGTCCTCCAGATAAATGGCTACATACACAGGAACATAGAGAGGAACTTCCCACCATACTGCTGAAAAACTTAACTCCTAGAGGGAATTAACTCCTAGGGTTCTTAACTCCTAGGGGGAATGATTCTGGTAAAGTAACTACATTTTAGAAACTAAAGTTGCTATGTATATGTAATAACTAGTATGTAAATACACTATACAACAGGAATTATATTATCAATGTATGTTACAAGTCAAAAAGGTCTGTTACAATTTAGCACTCACAAACATTAACTTCTCATCATCTGAAGTAGAAATTGCAATAGTGTTGGAAGTATGGGAAAAGCAAACCAGCGAAAAATCTGCAAAACACACATTTCCAACACATGGTGCCCAGAACAAACACAGGGTGGGATGGAGATCCAGTGATTTGCGTTGCCATGGCACCAAGGAGGAATGTGAAGCAAGGTGGAGGCCATGCAGTTCAGGCTGCGTGGTCCCGTTCTTCCACTTTTCTCAAGGAACGTTTGACATGACTATGCAGATTTATCTCTTGCTCTTCCTCATCTCTCAAGGACTGTTTTGCAGTACACTGCAGATCTTATCTCTCATTCTTCCTCTTTTCCCACAAAACCAGCACACACCTTGCACCAAGAAATGTGCTCTGTTGTTACTGAAGAAACAATGGCTTGACCACAGTCCCACCCACTCATACATACATACTTAGATAAATGCTGCCCCGAGTTTGTATCTAACTCCGAGGGACAATAACCAAATAGAAAATCGGAGGGACAGATTGATGGGTTTGTGCTCCTCTCCCCCACACCCCCCCACAGGAAGGGACGCCTTTTGGTAAGATTTGGGCCCTTGGCTACGTTGAGTGATTACCCAGGAATTAAGTGTGTGTGACTGCAATAATTTTTTTGTGTGTAGTGCTATATAGCCAACCTGCAGTTTGCGCATTTATCGTAGGCAATCTCAAAGAATCTCTAGTTGTTGCATAAGAATAAACAATACTATTCGTGAATCTGACTGCTTCTCTTGAATGCAGCCAGACCTACAGCATACAGGCTGTTCGTGCATCTGGTGTCATGCCTGTAGTTACAGCCATAACTGGCATACCAATTAAGAGATATGTCCAGCCGCCTCTAGCCCCTCTAAGCTCTGAAGACCGGCTAGACCGCAAAGGGATTAATCTCTTACCAAATTATATCATTATCTTAAATGCAACAAATAGCTATCAATGCTGTAATATACATATAATTATAAGAACATGCTTTAGAGAAAGGCAAGATATCTTGCTGGGCTCAACACTTTAGCTATATTATATTGCCATGTACATTTTAAAAAGCAAGTGAGATACAAAAAATAAGTCAACTAAAACCACACAAAACTAGCATTCTAGATTTAATGCTGTTCTGAGTCATTTCACAATGCTTAGCACCTCCTGCATCCTCAGTCATATCAGCACATATTCAAGTGCATGGTCCAGACTGTCCACTGTCCACAGCCCTCACAAAGTCTCACTGAGGTTGTGTCAGAGGTCTATGACTGAGCCAGCATGCTGGAAAAGGCCAATATCTAAAGGCAGCTGGACAATACAGGACTGTAGACTCTGAGGCAGACTTTCCATTAGGAGTAGGACTCTTGTCTGCCTGTGGA
Organism: Athene cunicularia; assembly: GCF_003259725.1. NCBI lineage: Eukaryota > Metazoa > Chordata > Aves > Strigiformes > Strigidae > Athene > Athene cunicularia. The sequence goes on from NW_020799098.1 coordinate 38,329,611, forward strand.
GAGACCAACAGGGAACAGCATGAGTAGGCTACTTTGCCAAGTATGGAAGTCAGAAGCCAAAGGTGACTGCAAAGCAGACAGAGGTGGGGGGGGGAGGTGGAGGAGGTGACCTCACTGAAGAGGAGCACAGTACTCAAGAGAGGCAGAACAGGTCCACTGACAGTAACCAGGTTCAGGTGACAATCCAGTGATCACAAGTTCACAATGCCAAAACAAATCCAAGGTCAAGACAGGAATTTAGAAAGGCAAGGTAAGAGCAGCAAGGTGTTAGGGCAGACACATTGTGGCTACGGTATAGTTCTGTCAAAGACCAAGGCAACAGCCTGGGCTCCAATGCACTCTAGAACCAAGGGGTGGAAAGTGCATTGATGGAGAGCCCAGACAAGGTTTCTCATAGTTCTTTCTCCCAACTTTGCTATTTTCACAGTGACCCAAGTTACACAGCTGCACCATAGCAGAGCTTGCCTTGAACACAGAGAATTAAACCACTGGCATGAGGAGGAAAGAGAATAATGGTGGAGACTCCAGAACGAGTTATGAGCTGGTCAGGTCAATTAGAGCCAGTGCATTGGTAGAATGGAAGATGCAGAGGACCAGCCATACCATCATTATGTCAGAGTCTTGATGCCATATCTTCATCAGGTCAGAGTCTTGTAAGCTCAGAAGAGGTCACTACACTAGCACTCTGACATAGAAGGAGCATCAGTTTGAATGCCTATGGTCAATTTTACTTTCTCACAGTATAAGACCCAGTAGTGGGAAGCAGCTGTCACTGGCAGTATTACATTGAAGAATCTAACAGCATTCAACTATCCTGAGTTCTGAAAACTTCCTCTGCTCACTAAGACTCTTGTGTCCTTTATCCCAACACTGTAATGAAACCCTGTATCCTGTTACCACAACAGGAGAATGCTTTTCCTGTATTGCTGTTTTGATAAACTTCACAACCCCAACATAGGGATGGCAGACAGAAATGGAACAAAAGATGGTTACTAAGGTGAAAGATACACTGTGGAGACAGGGAGTGACTGGGCAGCTTGAGACTAACCAACAGCTGGCTGGATGCTCAATGGGCCAAGCCTGACAGCAGATAGCTGTATAAATGGCAGACAGACCATATCTCACAGATGTAACCTCCGAAACCATGAGTTACAGGGAGTCAAAGACACTTGCTAAGTCAGGAGGAAGAGTACAAACTAGGCAGATGAAAGAGATGGATGGCATTACATACTTTATTACCTAGATGGGTCATACAAAGGTAATGTTGTTCATATAAGGTATTTCCACTTATAGAATTATAGAATGGGTTGGGCTGGAAGAGGCATTAAAGGCCATCTAGTTCCAACTCCCTTACCATGGGCAGGGACATCTTCCACTAGACCAGGTTGCTCAAAGGCTTGAACACTTCCAGAGAGGGGACAGCCACAACTTCTATAGGCAACCTATTCCAGTGTCTCACCACCCTCACAGTAAAGATTTCTTCCTTATATCTAATATAAATCTACCCTCTTTCAGTTTAAAACCATTACCCCTTGTCCTATCCCTACACTCCCTAGTAGAGTCCCTCCCCATCTTTCCCGTAGGCTGCAATTAAGTACTGGAAGGCTGCTGTAAAGTCTCCTGGAAGTCTTTTCTTCTCCAGGCTGAACAACACCAACTCTCTCAGACTGTCCTCATAGGGGAGGTGCTCCAGCCCCTGGGTCATGCTTGTGGATCTCCTCCCTTATATATGGGCGTCATGTTGGCCAATTTCCAATCTGTCAGGACCTCCTCGGTCAGCCAGGACTGCTGGGAAATGATGGAAATCAGCTTGGTGAGCACCCCAGCCAGCTCCTTCAGCACCCTTGGGTGTATCCCATCAGGTCCCATAGACCTGTGTGTGTCTGTGTGATGCAGCAGGTCACTGACTGTCTCCTCCTGGATTGCCAAGGGGTCGTTCTCCCAGTATTTATCTTCTGGCTGAGGAGGCTGGATTCCCTCAGTACAACTAGTCTTGTTATTAATGACTGAGGAAAAAAAGGCATTAAGCACCTCAGCCTTTTCCTCATCATTTTTAGCCATGTTTCCTCCTATGTCTAGCAGGGGATGGAGGCTCTCCCTGGTCTTTCTTTTGCTGTTGACATACGTACAGAAACATTTCTTGTTGTCTTTGACTGCTGAAGCCAGATTAATCTCCAGCTGGGCTTTAGAGCTCCCAGCTTCCACCCTGCATAGCCTTACAGTGTCTTTGTAATCACTGTGAGTGACTAGCCTCTTCTTACAAAGGCCTTAAATTCTCCTTTTCTCCCTGAGTTGCAGCCAAAACTCCCTGTTCAGCCAGGGTGGTCTTCTCTGGCACCGGCTTCTCTTACAGCACCTGGGGACAGTCTGCTCCTGTCCCATTAACACTTCCTTCTCAAAGGGAGACCAGCCTTCCTGGACCCCTATACCCTTCAGGATTGTCTCTCAAGGGATCCTGTGAAGTAGGTGCCTAAACAAGACAAAGTCAGCCCTTTGGAAGTCCAGGATGGCAGTTCTGCTGCCCCCTATCCCGGTGTCTCTAAGAATAAAGAACTCTACATGATTGCTGTGCCCTAGTCGTCCTCCAATCCCCACATCATCCACCAGTCCTTGTCTGTTCACAAAGAGGAGATCGAGCAGGGCACCTTCTCTGGTCAGTTCACTCACCAGCTGTGTCAAGAAGTTATCTCCCCCACATTCCAGAATTTTCCAGGACTGGTCCCATTCTGCTGAGACTATTTCCAGCAGATGTCTGGGAAGTTAAAGTCTGCCACAAGAACAAGGGCAAGCGATTGTGAAATTTTTCCTAAGTGCCTATAGAATATTTCATTCACCTCTCTGTCCTGGTTGGGTGGCTGTGGTGGTTTAGGCCCTGCCAGGACCAGAGACCATGTTGCCGTGGTCCCTCCCTGAACCCTCGGCCGGTCAGGGTTGGAAGTGAGGCACAAACCCCAGGATTTGAATAAGGAAAGTTTTAATAAAACAGTGTAACAAATAATCTGAACAACAACAATAGCAATAACAACAACAACAAACAGTAATAACAGTAAACAAGACAAAAGGTATATAGAGAAATACTGCAATGGATACAGCCAGCCTGCTGCCTGTGCTTCCCTGGACCAAAGCCACAAAGGAAAGCCTTCCTGCACTTCAGCGCCGGACCTGACATTGGCATGGTATTGAATAACCTGGCTGGAGTTCCCTTCCCACTGCTGGGGAAATTTAACCCTATCCTAGCTGAACCAGGACATAATCCACCTCTTTATTCTATACCATCTGCATCATGTCCAGCTGCCATTTGGCAGTTAACAATAACAAAACAACAATTAACAAAAGCACAATTCACAGCATGTTCTCACCCAGAATCAAGTCCCCTGTGGTACACATCGGACCTCTCCATCCTCCTGCATCACCCACCAGGTACACCCAGGTCCTTGAGCAAAAGCAATCCTGTGGATGGGTTTGCCTTTGCCTGGCGCAGGACTAACCCAGACCATTTTTCCCAACACACTCCTCATGCGCACCACAGGGACTTTATCCCCATCTACAGCACGTGGAAGTTTTGACTGAGACAGGCTAGCTCGACTAGCAGATCCTCTTGTGTTGACTAACCAGGTAGCCTTTGCTAGATGCATGTCCCAGTTTTTGAAGGTCCCACCTCCCAGGGCTTTCAATGTGGTTTTTAACAGTCCATTGTAGCGCTCGATCTTCCCAGAGGCTGGTGCGTGGTAGGGGATATGGTAGACCCACTCGATGCCGTGTTCTTTTGCCCAGGCATTTATGAGGTTGTTTCAGAAGTGGGTCCCTTGTCTGATTCAATTCTCTCTGGGGTGCCGTGTCACCACAGGACTTGGGTTTCAAGGCCCAGGATGGTGTTCCAGACGGTGGCGTGGGGCGCTGGGTAAATTCCCAGCCATCCAGTGGTTACTTCCACCATTGCAAGTATGTGGCGCTTGCTTCGGCGGGTCTGTGGCAGTGTGATTTAGTCGATCTGCGAGGCCTCTCCATATCTGTATTTCAACCATCACTCTCCATTTCACTGGGGCTTCACCCACTTGGCTTGTTTGATTGCGGCACACGTCTCATATCCATGGATGATCTCTGCAATGGTATCAATAGTGAGGTCCACCCCTCAATCTCAAGCCCACCTGTATGTTGCATTTCTACCTTGGTGGCCCAAGGTCTCATGGGCCCACCGGGCTATGAACAGTTCACCTTTACACTGCCAGTCCAAGTCTACCTGAGCCATCTGAGCAGCTTGGTCCACCTGCTGGTTGTGTCGATGTTCATCAGTGGCCCGACTCTTGGGTACATGGGCATCCACATGGCGCACCTTCACAACGAGGTTTTCCACACGGGCTGCAATGTCCTGCCATATTCAGCAGCCCAGACGGTTTTACCTTTATGTTGCCAATTGTTCTGCTTCCATTGCTGCAACCATTTCCACAGGGTATTTGCCACTGCCCATGAGTCGGTGTAGAGGTAGAACCTCCACCACTTTTTCCACTCAGCAATATCCAAAGCAAGCTGGACAGCTTTCACCTCTGCAAACTGGCTCGATTCACCCTGTCCCTCAGCAGCTTCTGTGACCCGTTGTGTGGGACTTCACACAGCAGCCTTCCATCATTGATGTTTTCCCACAATACGACAAGACCCATCAGTGAAGAGGGCACATAGCTTCTCCTCATCCGGTAGCTTGTTATATGGTGGGGCCTCCTTAGCACGTGTTACCTCCTGTTCTGGTGACATCCTGGAATCTTTGCTCTCCGGCCAATTCATGATTACTTCCAATATCCCTGGGTGACTGGGGCTCCCTGTTCAAGCCTGTTGTGTTATCAACGCAACCCATTTACTCCACATGGCATCGGTTGCATGATGTGTGGAGGAGGCTTTTCCTTTGAACATCCACCCCAGCACCGGCAGTCGGGGTGCCAGGAGGAGCTCTGTTTCAGTGCTGACCACTTCTGAGGCAGCCCGAACTCCTTTGTACGCTGCCAGTATCTCCTTCTCAGTTGGTGTGTAATTAGTTTCAGAGACTTTGTATCCCCAGCTCCAAAAGCCTAGAGGTCGGCCTTGGGTTTCCCCAGGTGCTCTCTGCCAGAGGCTCCAGGTAGGGCCATTCTCCCCAGCTATGGTGTAGAGCATGTTATTAACCTCCTGCCCTTCCCATACGGGCCCGAGGGCTACTGCTTGGGCAATCTCCCGTTTAATTTGTTCAAAGGATTGTTGTTGCTCCAGGCCCCATTCAAAATCACCCTTCTTACAGCCTGATTGTGAGCCCTCTCTACCACATAACCTGTAGTTTGTCATGTGCATCCTCCAGAACCCCACAGCGCCCAGGAAAGACTGAGTCTCCTTTTTAGAGGTTGGTGGGGCCATGGCTGTTATCTTGTTTATCACCTCCATTGGGATGTGGCGACGCCCATCTTGCCATTTTATCCCTAGGAATTGAATTTCCCTTGCAGGCCCCTTAACTTTCTTTTGCTTAATGGCACAGCCAGTCTTCAAGAGGATTTCAATTATCTTCTTCCCTTTCTCAAAGATTTCCTCAGCTGTGTCCCCCCATACAATGATGTCATCAATGTACTGCAGGTGTTCTGGAGCCCCACCTTTCTCCAGTGCAGTATGGACCCGTCCATGGCAAATGGTGGAGCTGTGGTTCCACCCCTGGTGCAATCGATTCCAGGTGTACTGGATGCCTCTCCAAGTGAACGCAAACTGTGGCCTGCACTCTGGCGCTATCGGAATGGAGAAGAACACGTTAGCAATGGCAGTTGTGGCGTACCACTTGGCTGCCCTTGACTCCAGTTCATACTGGAGCTCTAGCATGTCTGGCACTGCAGCACTCATTGCTGGCGTAACTTCATTCAGGCCACGGTAATCCACAGTTAGCCTCCACTCGCCATTAGGCTTTCTCACTGGCCATATAGGGCTGTTGAAGGGTGAGTGAGTTTTGCTGATCACCTTCTGGCTTTCTAGTTGACGGATCAGCCGATAGATACAAGCACATTATAAGCAGTCAGTAGCCAGTATAGCAAAAAGAGACCCTTTACACATTTTCCACCGACAACAAATATCAGCATTGTGATCATACACTGGATATAAGGATTAATCCAGCCCCACCACGCAAATGGGCCAGCATTGCAAACATTTCTTAAACAATACAAACAGAAAAAAACTGCACCCAACAGATTGCTCCAACACACTCTGGTGAGGGTCTGTCCCTTTTTGAAACTTATTTCAAACCTCTTCAGCACCACGTTGGGCACCAAAAAGGGCTGTGGTGGTTTAGGCCCTACCAGGACCAGAGACCATGTTGCCATTGTTGCTCCCCTACCCTCGGCCGTTCAGGGTTGGAAGTGAGGCACAAACCCCAGAATTGAAATGAGAAAAGTTTTAATACAACAGTGTAACAAATAACAATCTGAACAACAACAATAGCAATAACAACAACAATAAACAGTAATAACAGTAAACAAGACAAAAGATATACAGGGAAATATTGCAGTGAACACAGCCAGCCTGCCGTGCGTGCTGCCCGCAACATACAGTGTGTAGTTCTTCATTCTTCCAGTCCTCTGTGTCTTGAGTGGTGTGGCTGGAGCTATTGCTGGTGAAGACTGAGGAAAAGAAGTCATTCAGAACCTCAGCCAACTCCATGTCCTGGGTAACCATGTCTCCCATTTCCTTCTGGAGAGGGTCCACATTTGCCCTAGTTGTCCTGTTATCATCAACATACCTATAGAAGCTTTTCTTATTGGCCTTGACATCTCTGGCCACATTTAATTACATCAGGGCTTTGGCCTTTCTAACCTGATCTCTGGCTGCTCAGTTTCTCTGCATTCCTCCCAAGATACTTGTCCTTGTTCTGTTGCCTTCCTTTTTGTGTCTGAGTTTGTCCAGGATCTCCTTGTTCATCCATGCAGGTCTCCTGGTGTTCTTATGTGACTTCCTCTTTGTCAGGATGCATCACTCCTGAGCTTGGAGGAGGTGATCCTTGAATATCAACCAGCTTTCTTGGGCCCCTCTTCCCTGGGCCCCTCTCCCCTCCAGGGCTTTATCCCATGCTACTCTGCCAAGCAGATCCCTGAAGAGGCTGAAGTCTGCTCTCCTGAAGTCCAGGGTAGCGAGCTTGCTGTGCACCCTCCTCAGTGCCCTCAGGATCTTGAACTCCATTATTTTATGGTCACTGCAGCCAAGGCTGTCCTTGAGCTTCACACTCCCCACCAGCTCCTCCTTGTTGGTGAGAACACATAAGCAACTCCTTTGAGGGCTGTAATGCATATATCCAGCACAATTGTAGGATCTGCTACTACAAACAACTATGCACCACTGTAGAATTTAGTGACTGCATAAATAAGTGTAGGAATCCTTCATGTAAGGTGTTGATACTGGAAAAGGTTTATGTTCTACACTAAACTTTTTTTTTTTTTTTTTCCCCCAGCTTTACCAGTTGCTAACATGTATAGTCTAAGAGATATTGAGATTACGGAGGAAATTTCTACTCATGTATATGAGCATCATCTTTCAAGAATAACAGAAATTACACAGTAGTTCTGTGAATATGTACAAAGAATACTGTCTGAAGTGACAATGAATCAATCCCACCATCAATATAAGGTTCTTTAATCTGTATTTGGGTTCCTAAACCAAATTATTATCAAAAAGTTGGATATTGAACTGTTTAACTTGATTTTAAATTCAGAAATGTCTACTAGCGTCAAGTAGGAGAGGATTTAATTTCAAGTGAAGACTTACTTTACTGACAATGACAATCTTCAGTTTTCTTAAGTTTGGACATTAGGCAGGACAGAAAGCCCAAATACTAGGAAATTTCCTCCAAGATGCAGTACTACAGGAGTAAGATAGTAATTGGGTTTTGTCAACTGCTTTTAATGATTCTGCCTTATGTGATAATAAGGAAGGATGTACAATCTAAGATTAATGACAGTTATTGGAGGTTACCACCTCCAGTACAGCAGATAAAACAGCTGAATACTTGGCTCTTGAGTTTGCTTGACTAGGCATAAATACAAAAAAACTAAAACAGCTAGAAGGATAAAATGGAAGTGATGTAAATTGTGATGTTTAGGATAACAACATTACAATGTGTTGCTAAAGTTCAGTGCTAAAGGTCAAGAAATACAAAAAACCCAAACAAACCAAAAATAGAAATCAATGTTTATCTTCTATTTGTATTTGATATGAAAGTTGATCTTACTTCTGGACAGCCCAGTGCAGATATCTTTTTATTATGAGAGTAAGCTACTACCTTGCCCTCTACAAGGACATGACCTTAAAAGAGTCTGAAAGGATATGCTGAAGAGTATAGTGGCCTCAATCTCTACATCCTGAAATATATACCTAAATATAACATGCATATATAGTTTACTTAGAAAACACGGTCAAGGATTACATCTGAAGAGAATGATCTATGTGCCATTGGAACAAACAAACTGATACTATTCTCCCATGCTATCTGGTGCTATCTGAAGTCAGAAATGCATTTCAGTTATGAAGAAAGATTTTCAAGAACAGAAGAGAGGCAAGAAATGTCTCTATCTTGATCTTCCACTTTTGCCACCAAATTTGCTGTTATTTAATAATCTGTAGTTGATATACTGTGCCAAATCAACTATGCCCTTATTTTTTTCCAAATGCATTTCTAACCACTGTTTATGTTTCAGCTTAAATCTTATCTAGAGAAATATTTAGATGTTTCTCTGCATCATTTCTTTAAAAGCTCCCTTTGATGTATTCTTGCCATAAATCAGTAGCATTCTGTATGTTTCAAAATTAAGAATGATTTTCAATTGATTGACTATATTCACACCTCATGGAAATTGGTATTTTAGTAAGCTATCCTGGTTCAGCTAGGATAGGGTTAAGTTATCCCTGCAGTGGGGAGGGAGCTCTAGCCAGGTTATTCGATACCATGCTGACGTCAGGTCCAGGCGCCCGAAGGGCAGGAACAGTTTTCTTTGTTGCTTTTGTCCCAGAGGGTACCCACGACGGAACTGCTCTGTCCTGTTGGTATATCTCTGTATATCTTTTGTCCTGTTTACTGTTACTATTGCTTATTGTTATTGTTGTTGTTCCACTGTTGTATTAAATTGTTACACCGTTGTATTAATTTTTTCCTTATCTCAACCCTGGGGTTTGTATCTCACTCCCTGCCCTGTCTGGTCCGAGGGTGGAGGAGGAACCACGGCAACATGGTCTCGGGTCCTGGCAGGGCCTAAACCACCACGGACGTAAGCTTATCTCCAGATTCACTTTACCCAATTCTATGACAAAATGGATTCTCTGTCAATCCATGTAGACATTATTTCAGAATATGTCCCACCATAGCTCTAAAAATTATCTACTGAATTACTAAAGACTAAGATGCTACAACTTTACATTTTCTCTTCTGACACACTTTGAAGTCATAAAATCTATTACAGGAATTAATGTCTTCATAACAAAAAACATACAACAAAAAAATCCAAGAACAAAATACTTCAATGAATTTTTATACTCTTGTAATTTAACGAATTTTTACTTTCAATAATTTATACAGTATTATGTTAATTTATTACATCAATATCTATAGTAAAGAAGTCAGTTAAAAAGCCTCAGGTTTTACTTATTAATTAAGAACCTTTACACTGAGAATATGTAGCATGTAACGATCTTAAAATACAATGTTTACAGTAAGGCTGTGCAGTAAGTAAACATACAATAATGACACAGCAAACCTATGTCTCAGTGATCCTATGTCATATGAGGTCAGTTAAGAATTAGATTTCCTCTACTCCATCCAAGCTACTGATGACACAAACATAAGCAGGTCTCTAAATGGTTGTCCTTTTTATTGTTTCCCATAATTTGCTCTTTCCCAAGACAGGACAAGATGACATACAGGATAGCCAGGCCACCTCACAGTTATTAGAATAAGCTGTGAGTAACAGATGTGCAACACCATCATCATCACCAGATCTGCACCAGGATGAGGCTTTAGAACAACCTTCCCACAAGAGTACAAGGACAAAAACATAGCTACTTTTAAGATTGAGCTTTATCAGTTTATGGAGGAGATTAGGCTCTAACTTCTAACAATAGCAGTGGATTGGACTAGATCATGCATCTTCCTAAGGATGTTCCATAATTGTATCTTGAAAAATGAATTCAATGAAACTTTATGGCCTTTTTTTTTCTTTTAAGAAATTAACAGCTTGAGGAAAAAAATAAGTTTATATGTACAGTGCCACTGTTACTATGGCTTAGCAGATGCTTGCATTCAAATTCTGTGAAGAATACTTACAAAATTTAAGAAAATAGAAAAAGAGGTTTATATATATATGATATTCAAATCCCTTGGTCAGAAAAGACAAACAGGGCACACAGCACATGTATGGAGAAAAACTATAACCTTATTCATAAAGCTATGTCTGTACGGAAATGCTTGTCTGTTTCATAATCACTACCTGTATAAAATCTGAATGTACTCAAAGCTGAAGTGCCCCAGTTTCTGAAAAAAAACCCAAACAAACAAACCCAAAACCCAAAAAAAACCCCACATCCAGTCTGTCAACAAACAGTTAATATGGCCAGAAAGATGTTGCTTGTATTTTCTGTATCATGCTCGTAGGATTTATCTATGTCGAGCTAAGTCACTTAATTCATTCAAATAAATTTAGGTAATAGTGCAAATCCCTGTCTGGAATGATAATGAGCACATGTTAAAGTAAATATTTTAATAATAATAATAATAATAATAACAACAACAACAACAACAACTTTTTTAAACTATATTTTGCTGATTTAGATGTTAAGATAATAATTGTTATTTAATTTATATTTATTTCTACAGCAGCTATAAGAAATAACACAAACACTTGCTCAGCGTATTTAATTCAACATATCAGGAACTTTCCTTAGCAGAAAAACATTTCAGCGTCTGAAGCACAAACAAGCCCACAGAGAACATAACTTGAAAGTAGAGAAAGAAAAAATTAATGAGAAAAGTAGAAGTAATTCTTTCTACCTGTGAAGTTCAAGGTAATATTTCAAATCCCTCAGATCTCAGGCACATCCCTGTGCTATTCATCATCTGTATGTATTTGTTAATGGATTTGGTGAGCTAAGAGAGGTTGAATAGCCAAAGTGTGGATGACAACCAGCTGGATATCATTTGTACAAACTGTACTCTCTCTCACACATCTGCTATTACTAATTTTCCAAATTTGGAAAACTAGCTAAAGCTGGACACAGGCAAGATAAAGCTGATATTATTAGAAAAACAGACCAACTCTTGAAAAGTTTGTCTCCAAGATATTGTTCTAAAACACTGAGATTCTGTGCTCTAAGAATTTTTACAGAACACTCAGTTTCACAGTTCTGTTCAGACACTTCAGGGGCCACTTGTGCTCCAATAACCATAAAAGAAAAAGAACTCAAAACCCCCACATACCACAACCACCTCCAAAAAATAAACCTCTTTAACTGCAACAAGATTGCACTCCATTCTCTGGAAATCTGAATGGGATACAACTACATGCATGTTCATAGCCAGCAAGTTAAATATGAAAAACAGGCTGTAGGTTAGTAAAAAAAAATTACAGAGTTCTTCCCAACATTAACCTCACACTTGAAAGCAGAGTTCTTAATTGTTCTTTCCTGGCATCTAAACTTATGTATGAATTAGATCTTCAAGATCTAACATATCATCTTTCATTCAATCATTATCAGTCTCCCACTACAGACATTTTCAGACAACAGGTAACAACTAGAAAAGGAAGTTAGGAGACAGAAAATAGTAGCATTAATTTTAGTGTTCTTAGACCTCGGTTTGCTGGGGGTGGGGTGAGGAATCAATGCTACTATAAGCAACCCAAATGGTTCTTTAACCATATCGAAAAAGAGACTACAAAAGGTCAAAACCAAAAAGATTAGGGTTCAGACTATCAATAAACAAGGTAACTCATGTCTCATTAAAAAAGAGGTTACCGAGTAAGAGGCAAAAGCAGGTTGTCCAATAGCACAAGTCAATGCCAACAATTATATCTAAGACAGAAAAAAAAAAAAAGATCTTAAAACATATAAATCAAAGGGATGGGATAAACTCTATCTTCCCCAAAAAACCTGCAAGTAGAGATATTTGGTTTCAAGAGACCATGAAACAGTTGAATACAAACTATACAACTATTTTACAACAAGAACAATGGAATCAGTCAAAAGGAGAGTGAGAAAAGACCCTCACAAAATAAGTCAAACATTGGATGTGATAAATTGTGGGAAAAGTATGAACCATTAATGGGATGTGGTCATGAGAAGAGATATACAATGCATTAGAAAAGCTATTTTCAACACAGAAGGAAGCTTAACACCATTATACCAGGCACTCACGCACTGTTTGGTAAGCGTATTTGGGAGAGATGGATTTAAACATATTAAATGCAGTGTTTTTAAAAAATGATGGAAGGAGGAGGGAATTACCAGAGATATGGAAGTTTTATTTACATCAAGACACCATAAAGCCTAAGCATCAGGGTTCAAATTGGCCACGTAGGCCAGAAAGTAGATAAAGGTTCCAATATCTGAACCAAGCTTCTAGTCAGTAGAAACATTAGGAAAAAAACTCCATTAAGTAGGAAAAAAGCAGTATCAACTTCACCAATATAAAGACTTATAATATACAGCTCAAGAAAAAAGATGATATTAATGCTTTTCCACTCCAACAACTGCTTCTGAGAGCATCCCCCATCATTAAACAGGAAATTAGACACTGGGCACTGAGTGGAAAGATTCATCACTGATGAAGATTGTAGAAACTATTAACTATCAACTTGTCTGCTTACACACAGCTTCCCACGTAAAACTAAACAAAGTAGCAAAGGTGAAAAATCTAAGAAGGAGCCTCAGCAGAGACGACCCTGCAGTCAGGGTCATCACCATAAGTGAAACCACCACCAAAGACAGAAAGAACTGGAAGAGACAAGTTTCCACTCTTCAGATTGCTTTGAGAACTCGTATATGATATTGTTAACATTAAAAAAAAAAAAAAAAAATGTACAAGCCTTTACTTCTAATCTAGTAATTCCAAACATCACAGCAAAATCAAATTCTCCAACCTGTGCTAGAATCAGATAAGGAAAAAATGGCCCAAATGGATTCAGCCGAGGTGTACATATTATAGGACTGAAATGGGGAAAAGAAGATGGTACAAAGCTTCCATCCTTATCCTGTGTCCAGCAAACAACTCAGCTGCTACCACAAGTAATTGCTAACTTGAACACTATGTCACTGAATTGCCTGTACCTACAGGTGCATTCTCAGTTCTCACAGACAGTTGCTATAATTCAAATGTTAGATTGATACTTACTTGTCTTCTCGTGCTGGGGATCTTTTGCCTCATATAACAAAATATGTGAGTTACATGGTATCATCACTAGAATTTGCTGAAGTAACTCTTATTGTCCACATCAACTCTGACCCACAGACTGCAGGAAGAAGAAACATTGCCTTCCCTAAATTATCATCTCCTATTCCCACTGTTAGAAATAAAATACTGGCCCACTGAGTTAAATGGACCATTAGTTGAACTCACTGAGGACTTTCTAATGTTGTTCTTGCTACATGGAAATTTTCCTCATAGCAGATGACCAAATTACAAATTCATCATATTCTTATGGGTCCTTTAAATAGCCAGAGCTACTCAACCAGTCTAGGATTTGGTGTAACAGAATGCACAGAATGACACTTCTGTTAAAACAGAGATGGAAAAAGACAGTAGATATCTTGTCAGGGAGAATAATTAATAAGTTACCAAAAAAAAATAATAAGTAAAACAATGCTCACAAGGTATTTTATAATTGTAGCATTATCTGTATTACTCCATACATACTCCACACTACCTTTGCAAGTTCTTTAGATCACCATGTCTCCATATGGATTACAAACATGAGTCAAAGATGACTAGTTTTAACTGAAGCTTTTGAACAGTTCTGATATGCAAAACATAAATAACAATAACACAAACTTAGTTTGATGGATTTGTGCAAGGCACTTCTTCTCTAACAGAATCCTTAAAATATATCAGTAACCTATACAGCTGTGCCTTTAATCAGGAAATAAATGGCACAACCTAAGTGAACTGCTGCTATTTTAGGACTACAAAAAATTAGGAAGTGCAAAAGTTAGCAACTTGAACTTAATTTAAAACAATGGGAAATATGCCTTAACATGAATAACTTAAGCAAAATAACACTTTGCTAGAGCCTGAAGAACATTTGATTGTTCTCTGTATGGGTTTATTAGCAGGATTCTTCTCCCTAAATGCTCTTATGAATAGCAGGAAACTGCATAATGTCATGACAAAATGTTTAGACAAGGCATAAAACCAGAAAGCTCTACACTCCTAACATAGAAGAGTTTTAAACTCTATAAGTAGTTAGAAAGAGACACATTTCTCAGCCCATAACGTATCTGACAGACAGAGTGCATGATCCTCAGAAAGATGTTTGTGAAACAAGCAGTTTTGGGGCCTGAAAAGGAAATTTCTAAATATTTATGTTCTGTATCATGCAGTGGTTAAGCCAGTTATCAGGAACACTATGGTCTTCACTGATTTTAAAATCCAGGATTATGATCTTTACTACAGCATTTCAAGTAAGTGAAGATCTCACTCAGACTTTCCTTTCACACCTGCCATTTTCAAGTCTTCCAAAACAGTTTCTCAAATCTCCACATGATCATTTGTATGCAAACCTACATTTCTGAAGACATCAGGAAAAAAAAAAAAAAAACAAAAAAAACCCAGAAAGAACTTTAAACACTTATTTCTTCATTTGCAGAGATTGCTGTCTTAAATTTGTTCTCATAAGCTTTGTTTGCTTAACCTTTAGTTTTCTTTTTTACTTGAATAAGTTTTTTTAGTTCTTTAAGCTTGTTTTTGCTTCGCCCTTCCGCACTTGTCCCAGCTAGGAAAAGCACTTTAAGTATAAACAAGCCCAAATCTCTCCCTCCCAACGGAACGCCAGCGTTTTCCACGCATTTCGCTTCCTCTAAAGACTGCTGCCTCCGCGTTGACTCGATTTTAAGTTTATGTTCCCCCAAAAGCACCTCTGTGCAGGGATATGCATACAGTCGCAAAGTCCCCAAACCAGTGCGCAGCCCCAACAGCACCGCCAGCCCGCTGCCGGGTACCTCAGCCCTCCAGATGCCTTCAGACCCAAAGCCGCGAAAGCTCCGCAGGGCCAGGCCGCTTCGCCTCGCCTCGCCTCGCCCCAGGCCGCAGGTGG
>NW_020799098.1:38344944-38352886 GCF_003259725.1 Athene cunicularia
GGACCCTGAGACCCGGGAGACACCGAGGGGCCCAACCGCGGCCCCGCGCCGCCGCCCGCTTTGGCCCGGCGCGGTAGCTGGGAGCGGGGAGGGCTCCCCCGTTGCCGCGAGGGGATCAGGAACCCGGGTCAGGAGGAAAGGTCGGACTGCAGGCGCTCCGAGGATCTCGGGGAGCGCTGACCTCGTACCCCCGGACGGCGCTGCTGTCAAGCTAAACATTCTAAGATGACATGAATTTTGAGCCGTCTAGCTATAGCTGCGCCTCGTTTGTAGGGACATGCCGAGCGACTGAAAGAACTGCAGGCTGTCTATCGGGTTACACGCTGACGGAACCCGTCAAGTGCGAGTCACAAAACGCGTTCCCCTGGACCCAGCTCCGCCAGCCTGGCGTCAGCAGGTACATACATGGGCGTTTAATCCACAGAGATTTATTGGACAACATCTGCTTGTTTTTCTCTTCTACTTTTTCCTTCCTCCGGTGGTTTGTCCTGCTGGATGGTGACTTGCACCATGGAACAACTATTTTTTTCCTTGAATTATTGTTCATACAGAACCATTTCCTGATTCAATTCGCTACATCACCATTACCGTGTTGGTGTCAATGCAAAGCAAATAGTGGGGAGGTTGCCCTTGAGTTTGTGGACAACAACTCCAAAGATAGTTCTTGATTTTTCACTAAAGCCATCTCAACCTCTGTGGGTAGTATCTATGCATGCTCAGATAAGAAAAAATGTCTTCTTACTCTGGACAAAAAGAATCTATTTCTTGAGGAGATCTGTGCTACAATGTAATTCCTGACCTTGCCAATAGATTCTTCTTTAGCAGAAGAAACTGTGAAGAGGTGGAGGGGGTATCGCTTTGTGTGAAAGCGTACAGCTCCAACACACATCACCTGCCAGCAAAAATTTTGCTGAATTTGCTTCCTTCCCTAGAAGCCTATGCTAAATTTTATTATCTTCTTGAAGACCATAACAATCATAGCTGCTTATACCAGAAGTCCCAAGCCATATATTCCATATCCAACAATAGTCAATACAAGAAGTAGGTGCCAAGCAAGGAAGGAACAAAGCCATACAGCCTCTCCCTCTTTACCTTATGCCTTTTGACAATCATGAATCAGGGACTTGGTCATGCAAAAGGTCCCACAAGCACGATATTCCATCTCCAACAAAAGCTTCTAGTGGAGCTAGGTGCAAAGAATATACGGAAAAAAAAATGTATTATTTCCCTCTTGATATTATATATTTTGGCAAATAAAAATTATGAGATTCCTGTACTAAGCGTTACATTCAGATCATGGATAGGTACCCCTGACATTTATCTATCGCCCTAAACCTTTTATCTCCAAAACATCCCACCACACTGAATTCTGTTACTAAAGTCCTGCAGAAAAGCATCTGTAATTGTTGCTTTTAAAACATCCATCTGGTAATCTATGTGCTTCCTTTTTAATGACAAGTAGCAAATAATTTTATGTTCAATTTCTATGTGCCATTCATGCTTTCATAGCTCTTTTCATCCATCCCTTTCACAGGTTGAAGAGCTCTAGCCTATTTTGTCTCTTAGATAAGACCTCATCTGTAAATTCAAATGGCCTTCCTTGTTGCCTTTATCTTTCTAGTTCTACTCCACTCTTTTGATATAGGGTGACTAGTACTGCCTGAAGATTATTCCTGGAAAAGAGACAGTCTGTGGGTCATAGGACAGGTTCATGGGATCTTATGATAGTACACTACGTATGATAGCACAAGATGATGATTCAGACTACAAGGGGCCTTCTGAGACAATCTAGTCAAACCTCCTGTTCAAAGCAGGGTGAGTTACGAGGTCAGACCAGGTTGCTCATGGCTTTACTTTGGTCATCTGCTGAACTTCATTTTGTTGACACCTTTCTTATGCTAGGGGCCCAAAACTGGATGCAGCATTACAGATGTGGTCTAAGAAATGCTGAGTAGAGAAAAAAAAAGTTAACTCTGTGTAACAGAAAAATGTTTTAATACTTACTCTTTCTAAGGATAGAAACCTTTTATTTCAATAGGACTGCTCACATCTGAGTGCATAAAGTTGTAATTTTCTCTGGATTCTGAGATTATATTTAGCACTGCAGTCTCTGTTATGTTGTATTGTATTTTGGTTAGAAAAGTAACACAATTTTTACTGACTACTATGAGTCTTGATTAATTTAGGCATACACAGTAACTCCCTTACGGAAAGTGTCCAGCTCTACCATGATACTAAGAACAAATCCTACTACCTCTAACTTCCCTGTGACTTTCAGCTCAAGAAATGTATCATGGTGAAATGTGTTATCTTATTGCCATCCATGTCCATCATATACAGCCTTATCTAGAGCATTAGTTAGAGTTGCCAGCACCTTAAGTTTTTACAGAATTATTATCTTGTTCTTTCTCAGACACTGAAAGCTAAACTGAAGTTTATTCAGCTAGTTGTTTCTTTTTTTACCAGAGCTCTGTATTTTCTCCTGCATTCATGTTATTAGAATCATAGAAGGTTGGAAGAGGCATTAAAGATCTTCCAGTTCCAACTAGAAGATGGCAGGGGGGCCATGGGCAGGGACATCTTCCACTAGACCAGGTTGCTCAAAGTCCCATCCAACCTGGCCTCCAATACTGCCAGGGAGGGGGCATCTACAACTTCTTTGGGCAATCTCTTCCAGCATCTTACCACCCTCACAGTGAAGAATTTCTTCCTTATATCTAATCTAAATCTACCCTCTTTCAGTTTAAAATCATTACCTCTTGTCCTATCACTACACTGCGTGATAATGAGTCCCTCCCCATCTTTCCTGTAGCCCCCTTTAAGTACTGGAAGGCCGCTGTAAGGTCTCCCTGAAGCCTTCTCTTCTCCAGGCTGAACAACCCCAACTCTCTCAGCCTGTCCTCTTAAGGGACGTGCTTCAGCCCCCTGATCATCCTCATGGCCCTCCTCTGATCTCGCTCCAACATGTATGTATTCTTATGTTGGGGGCCCCAGAGCTGGACACAGTACTGCATGTGGGGTCTCACAAGAGCAGAGTAGAGGGGAAGATTCACTTTCCTCGACCTGTTGACCATGGTTTTTCTGATGCAGCCCAGGATACGGTTGGCTTTCTGGGCTGCAAGCACACATTGCTGGGTTATCTTGAGCTTCTCGTCAACCAACACCCCAAATCCTCCACCTTATGTGTATTTGTCCTTGGGATTGACTCAACTCATGTGCAGGATCTTGCACTTGGCCTTGTTGAACTTCACGAAGTTTGCACGGGCCCACATCTCAAGCCTGTCAAGGTACCTCTGAATGTCATCCCTTTCCTCCAGTGTGTCAACCACAGCACACAGCTTGGTGTTGTTAAAACAGGATACATTCACCCTGTTGTACTATGAACAATACAATCAAACAAGTAGAAATAGAACTTTAAATTGGATCCAAAAAATTAGTTTAAATTTCGATCATATGTAGAATCAATAAGTGCTCAGAATTTTGGTAACTTTCATGTTATTCCTATGATGTGACTGACCTCTGGTGGGAGTCAGCACATATTATTTAATTTCTCACTAAGAGGTTTTTTCCACCAGTGATCCTATAATACTATTAGCATGCTGTCTGGCAAGGATCATATGCTTTTCTACCTTGTGTTAACTCAAATTACATCTAGCAAAGGATTTCACGTAGGACGCAGGCTGGTGATTATTATTCTCCATTCTTGCTGATAAGTGCTTATTGAAAGGTGTCAAAAGAAGAAAATACTTGAAAGAAATTTCATTTGGTATGCTTAGTTCATGCAGTTGTTTTATTAGATGCATACAGTCTCTGCTGTGGCTAAAATCAATAGCTCTGAATAAGCTTTTTTAAGTGGAGGAACTTCCACCTTGGCACTGCTGTTGTTGTCCATTAGTAGTTACAGCATTAGGATTGCATAGAATTAATTTCAGGAAGTGGAATATCTATCACATAGTCCAACATTTTCAAATGAGATCAGAACAAACCAGAAAGTCTCACTTGCCCTTAGTTACTTGTATGGGCTAGATTTTAAACACAGAAGTTCTGCAGGACCTGAGGAAGTACAAAGTGACAGTCTCTTCCCAGATGATGATTACCAGTAGTTTTCAAAAAAGGAGCTTTTTTAGCAACATTGGATGCTCACTACTCTTAACTGGCTAGCAGACAGGTTCTAGTTACAAAATCTAGCAGCAGGGTGAGATCCACTTTGAGACTGGGGCACTTAGGTTGAAGTGCTGGACTGGTAGGTATATAAACTGCCATTACCATTAATTTCTCACAGGAGCCGCACAAGATCTTTCACAGTCTCTCACAGAATTTCTCAGTTTACTTGAGACTAGGTGTTTAGGGAAAAATGAATTGTTTGCTGGAATCTGTTGACTGTACTGATTAGAGCATTATGGACTACAATGGGAATTTTAAACACCTAAGTTTAAGCCACCTGAATCCCTCCTCAGTTATTTATTGGCAACAGACGTTTAACCTAGGTAATGCTACCCTCCTGCAGCGATCCTGACTGTAAGACCATTGCATATTGCAGAGTTAACTAACCCAGATAATATTGACCCTGGGAAGGCACAGGCCTATGCTGTGCTGTGCTGCACCTCCCACCTCGCTGTCAGGACTGTGGTGTGCCACACTCATCCCATGACTGCAGGTCAAACTCAGCCAGCTCGTTTGTAACAGAGGAGGCTGCAAGCCATGGTACCAGAGGTTATGCCACCTGCATGGTCTTGCCTTTAAAAGCGCAGCAGGAAGTTCTCCTGTGAATATCCTTCCTGTTTACGGCAGAAAGGATGAATAGAGTTGTTTTCTTGTAAGAAAATCCTATAGTAGCTCAAATGACCAACATGGGGTAACCTGTTCTACCTGCAAGGTCTACACAGTGTGCTGCATAATGATCAGAGGCCCATTCAATGTTGCGCAACTTTGGGCTCCCAGCATCTAAAGGGAGGTAAGATTATCTGTACTATCTCTCTCTCTTTATATTCTTAGCTGTAATGGAGAGCATTTTAAATGATAGTTTACAGAGTCTGAGTGCCTTTCTAACTGGGATCCTAATGGACCAGCATCTCCTGATGCAAAATACCTCCCTTTCTGATTTTTTTTTTTTTCAGAAATACTTGTGGGATTTCTAGCCTACTACAAAAAAGTAACTTCAGAGGCATATTGATGCTAGTTAAAACACATATTTTATAATCAAAAAACTGTGGAGGCTGATTTTGTTCCCTTCTTCAGGTATTGTACAGCTCCAGTTGCCTTGGCAGAATTCCTTCAAGGAAGAAAGAGCAAAGAGTTGGCAAATGTAATTATGTGTTACTCCTTTTATTATAGACCAAAATAGGTAAATTTTATAGACCAGAATAGAGGTACACTGAGATCATTATGCACTTACACGTCTGTATAGGAATAAGCTCTTAACAAACAGTACATACAAGTCTTTTTGTTAAAGGCAGTACATACTAATGTCATGATATGTGCTCAGGTCATATAGCAGTAACTCATGCCCATGTATTGGTCTCTAAAACGAAGGCCTGTGATTAAACTATCAAGATTCTGCTTAAAACCCTTATCTCCTTATTAAAATGTCTTCTGCAGTGGCTCAGTACAGCATCTTGTATAAATATCAACCTCCAAATCATGATCATTTCTAAGTCTCCTGGATGTTACAAAACATGTACTCAATGGACCTATTTATTTAAAAGTACATTGTATTCTCCCTCTTGCTTGCTTCCTTCCTCTCCTCCATAGCCTTCTTCAGAGAGATAGATATAAACTGTCCTATTATTCAATCACACTACCAACATATCTTATTTCACAGGTAACAGTTGTATTTTCTCTCAAATGGTTTATTTCATACACTTCTATTTAAAGTTGAAGCAATTATTCTCATCTTACATTTAGCATTAAATTAAGTCCTGTGAAATAGGTTTATTTTTCTCTGAATATCTTAGCACTCATTTGAACTAATAGATAAAGAAACCACAAAAACATTTCCATTGAGCCAGAAGCTGTGTGTTATGAGTTACTTATGTTTTATAACAACTAGGCACTCCATTTTTTTAGTTTTAGATACTTGCAGAAACCGGGAGTCATTTCAGATCTTTAATGATAGACAACTTTTCTACTCATTTTCAGTAACTCTTTGCTGGTAGCAAGGAAGAAGATTATATTGCCAGTTATACTACAACTCTTTTGTGTTGGTTTAAATTTATCCTTACTCACACTGCAAGCTCTTAACACTTACAATGAGTTTTGGTAACTCCAACCTTTATCACAAGAAAACAAGGCTTGAGATGCCATGGAAGAGAATGAGATGCCACAGGCCAGGATGAGGTGTAGTGATGCCCAGCAAGGCGAAGCAAGTCCCAGCAGTGGTGTAAGCAGCTGGAGGTGACAGAGAAATCACGGTGGGTGAACTGCTGGAGATGAACTCCTTCATGTGCCTGCAAGGGAAAAGCCTCTTCTGTGGCAGGTAAGACCTGGCTGTGCAAGGCCATGGCTGGCACATGAGTGGGGTAGTATTTGCTCCAAATTAGTGTCAGGCTCAGGAGAAAAGGTCTGGCCACTACCAAAAATGCTGCAGTGGCACCTATGTGTGTTTGAAATCTTAATATTAACATGTACTCACTTATGCAGGGTGGCTTCTGATTACTTCTTTATGAATGTTTGTAAAGGCTGAACCTGCACATGTTTTAATATCAGGCAGTGAGAAGCATGCTTGCACAGAGTCCCTGTCAGTCCCTGTCTCCAGCAGGCAGATGTCACGCCAGCAGGTCAGCCAGCTTCAAGACATAAAGGCCAAAATCACCCCTTTGACTAGGAAAGGCTCTCTGTCATGCTCAAACAGCCGTGGCTGGATCCAGATGCAGTGGGATAGGGTGAGATCAAATAGAGTTCCATGTCCAGTGCCAATGGGTGTGCGGGCTGTGGAACTCCCTGGTGCATGCAGTGGGATGGAGATGGGTGGTGGGGCTGCATGTTGTGGGCAGAGGCCATGCAAGGGTGCTCTATGCTCTGCTACAGAGCACGTGGCATGTGGGGGGGCAGACCTCTCCACTGTGGGAGAAGAAAACTGGAAATTGTCTGGAGTCAGGGTTTTCCATTCATGCTGGAACTTAATTTTTGAGTTAGCTCTGTTCACTGTCGGTATATCAGATTGTAGAGCTACAGTCTGATCTCTTCCCTTGTGCATCTGTGAAATCACATCTTTACTGCTCCTACCATGTCCTCCATGAACTTCTGTCCTCCCCTCCTGCTCTGCCTGCTTCTTATTTCTTCCAGTCCCATGTCTACATCTTTTATTCTTGAGTAGCCTTTCAGGGACCAGGTGCATAACTAATTGTTTGCTTCTAGCCCTCTTTACTGTGATTTTCCTAGTGTTTAAATCTACCTTATTGTAGCCTCTACTCAGCAGGAGTTCTCTCTGCTTTTCTTTCATCTTCTCCTATCATTTTCTCTCAATTACAAGTTAGAAGCTGACAGCTTTTAAGTAAGGGATGGTAACGTAGTCAATACTTAGTAAGATGATGTCAGGCTGTGGCAGTTCTGTTGAAGAATTAAAAAAAGTCAGAGTTCACACACTCTTCTTGTCTGTAGTAAGATGTTATATTAATCCTTCATATGCAGAGAATGGAAGATTAAAGAACAATTCCACTTAATTCACATTTCTTTCCATCTTCTTTCCTGCCGCTGGTCCCTCCTCAGTACCCCCCAAACCCTTCAGTTTTCATTGAATAAAACAGGAAATATTTCTTGTCAGGTGCTTTCATGCAGGTATAATTTCTTCATGCTTGCTTACTCATCTCTGGAGGCTAAATCAGTGAAAGCAACATAGTGGATGTGTCTGGAACGGGACCAAGTTCCAGAACTGAGATCTTGTTGTTTCCAACTTTGGAAAATTTTGGCATCTACATTAAAAAAACAAACACCACCACCCCAC
>NW_020799098.1:38352936-38356081 GCF_003259725.1 Athene cunicularia
ATAAGAGACAGCCCCCACCCCCCCGAAAAAAACAAAACAAAAAAAAACCCAAACAAGAAAACCCCACCCTGTAACTATTTTTATAGAAACAATGCATTTTAAAAACTTTATAGTAGTAAGACCCAGGAGTAATGAATCCTGCCTTTCATTACAGCAAGCAAAAGTTTTATCACTGATTTCAGCTGGGGCAAGATTTTGCTTGGACATAGCTGAAACAGAGATAAGGTCAGTTCTAAAGGCACTGTCACTGTTCAGAATTTATTGAAACATCAGACTTACTGTTAGGAAAGCACAGCAGAACTACTGTGGTAGATAAATGCATTGTATCATTTCAACTTAAAAAATGTTGGGAACAGCTGTCCATTTTTGAGCTCTAATTAATGAACTTGACAACTGCTGCAGTGGCTCAGATTTATAATAATCTAGACAAACATGTCTGGTGGTATCACTGTTTTGATCTGTCATGTAATTTTTTATATCTTAACCAAATCAGAGGAAAGAAAAGGCAAAATTTGTTCAGAATTTGACATAAGCTAGTTACTGTATATGTGTGTTGAATTTCTTAACTTTTAAATGGTTTCAGTATAAGCATATCCTAGGTTGGTGTATGGCTAACCTAGAGGAATTGCTAATAGGTTGATTTTGAGCATTATATACCTATATTAATTTCCTTTATATAGTTACCGTAGGTTCTTGGGGTTTTTAGATGCAATGCTGAACTACTGAAGAACATAATTCTAAATTACTTATGTTTTTAAAAAGCAAGAGAGAAACATGATGGCAGTTCAGACTGACACATTGATCATCAATGTTAAAGATCATCTTTTAACTTCCCACTAGCTCTTAAAAAAAAAAAAAAAAAAAAAAAAAAAACCTTAAGCACAGGAAGTCTAGCTTCCTTCTTTTATGTAAAACTTTTGCAAGAGAAGAAAGAACATGTCTGCTTCTAGACTTTTGTGGTTTTACAGTGAAATGTTGCTTTCATCTGAAATATTTTATTTAGATGAGGAAAAAAAAAATCACTTGATTATAGAACTTCTGTATCCTGTCTCTTCCTACTTATACCTACAAACTCAGTCTTATTCATTCATTGGTACAAGTGAAAATGACAGTTCATGTAGTACTTGTGATTGAGTTTTAAAAAGAAAAATTTTTGAGATACTAATTAAAATTAATTGGTATTAGATCTTGATTAGTTCATGGATTTAATTATGCCAAGAATGTGAATTCTTTCAGTCTGCATGTGATTCTTCACTCATGAAGCATGAGTTTTCATTTTACTCCTTTTGAGCTGCTTATTTCTATTCCACTTTGTAACTTCAGCATCTCTATATATTTCAGTTTTGAGTAATCACTTCTGGTACAGCTTCAAGTAAAATTATGTTGCCAGGAAGAATGACCAAATTTGAAAATAAAACATAAACTGAATTTTTCTTAATGACTTGAAAAACTAAACCTCAGATGAATGTGAATGTTTCAAAACATACAGCTAGTTTCAACATAAAATATGGAGTGGAGGGGAAAGAATTGCACTGGTTTAGCTGTCACCTTTCTCTCTTAACCAGAACAAGGAGAAATAATCTTTGTCTCTCTTGCCCCTGGGAAAGCTGCAGATGTGGTTGTCCTGACTATAGGCCTGTGGATATTCATCCTGGTCTAACTCCTTTTGGAAGTAAATGGAAGCAAAACAGAACACGTGTGCAATTATTAAGTGACAGTCACTTAACAGTGAGTTTTAGAGTTAATATACATTTGTCATTTTTGAAAAGTACAATATTTCATAATTAAATTATCAGTATGCAAATTTCTAATAATAACTACACTAGAAATTCTACTAGCATCAGATACTAGTATATGTCAGGGTTTCATAATGTACAACTGCTGTGGTTAAAGACTCTTTGGTAGAATTAAGAATTTGTCTGGGGGCCAGAAAGCTGTTCAATTTGTTTTGTTCTTGGATTTCATGGTGTCTTCTGTCAAGGAGGTTAACAGAAGTGATCTTGGGCAGTGAATTCTCATCAGATGCTTTCTAACTAGATGCCCCATTGTATAAAATACAAGTTTTTAATCACCTTCTGCACTGAAAAAAGCAAGTGTCCATTTTTGCTGAAATGCATGAAAGTGAACATCTCTGACAGGAAAACAGTCCCTTAAAATAAACCAGTTTCCTATGGAAACACTGTCTTGTTTTTTCACTAGTCGAATTTATATTGTAAAATCTTGATAGCTTACTTGCAATGTTTAAAGAATAACACCTAGTTATTGCTGCCATTTAATAAAAAAACCTCCACATTAATTTTGCAATAGCTAGTGTCACACATCTTGGGGGAGCTGATGGGTTTTCAGTCTAGTGATTCTAGTTAATAATTTAATCTGCTGGTGAATGCTATTTCTTCAAATTATTTACCATCTGAAATATGTTAATGCAACAATGGAAATCTGCTTTTCTAAGCAATTGGAAAACGTATGTGTTTCAGATAAACGATGACAGTAGTTTTCTGTAGCCTATAGTACAGAGAGATTTGAATTTACCTGGTATGCTGTAAACAGATTGCTAACCCTTAACAGTTGGCAGTCTAATAGCTCTGAAGATGTGTGTTACATTCTGTCTTGCTACATTGGGTCTTGCTCAGGTTACTGAAGTGTTTAGAAAATCATGGTGATCTGCCTACATTTGGAATTTATAAGCAAAAAAATGGTATTTGTGTAAATACAAGAGAAGAATCTGAAAGGCAACAATAGGATTTTTTAAAAAAATCAATTGCTGATGATTCATAAAATAAAATGCAACATTGAAAACGGGACAAAACTTTTGTTCTTTTTAAATAATGACGTATATTGTGCTTAACTTGCCTAAATGAGTAATGTACTCTTCAACAAAAAACTAATTTTACCTTTCAATAATGTTGAACATTTCATAATCATGTCCCTTTCGCTGCACAACTGAAGCTTAAGAGGCAAGTTAGGGCAATAATCTAATTTTCCTATTTCTCTTGAAGTAGTTAAGGGTATTTTTAGATTCCTTGCTCTTCCTTGACCTTTTTTTAAAAAATAAATAAATAAATAAATAAATAAATAAATAAATAAATAAATAATTCTTTTACTCTCCGCCCCCCCTTTTTTTTTTTTTTTTTTTTTTTTTTTT
>NW_020799098.1:38356131-38418692 GCF_003259725.1 Athene cunicularia
AAAAAAAAAAAAAAAAAAAAAAAAAAAAAAAAAAAAAAAAAGCAGCAATGACTACATCATCCGTTTTTAAAGTGAGTGGAAATCCCTTGTCTTTGAGGAGGAGAGTGAAGCCAGGTTGTTCATGTTTTCCTGCCAGCACAGGGTGGGCTGAATGTGGGTGCATCTGCCTGTCTGCAGATGGAGAACTGGAGTATAAGTTAAGGTCTGACAAGAGAGCAGGTCATGGGGGAGGACACAAGACAACACAGTTCCTAATTTTAGACCGGAATTTCTTGAAGCCAGAATTGTCGATTCAGGTCACTGTCCCAACAGCACTGGTTTTCTGCTTGATTAGAGTTGATTCGGTTGACAGAGGAGTGCAGTTTGTATTGAAGCTGATGCATATCGAGCCAGGGGTAGGTAAGTAAGGGCAATGTAAAGCAAGGACCAGAAAGGCATGTGAGATGTAGAAGCACTGTGTCGACTGACCTTGTTTTATGGAACTGCACCCTGGAATAAACAATCTCTCTCTTAGCATCTCTTGAAAAGTAATTGTGCCCAAGCCTTTTTAAATAGCCTTTTGGACGGGTCTTCATTAATTGCAACAGCCTGAGTTAAAATTCAGGGGGATTTTATTAAAACACTAACAGAGTTGGTTCATAGCCGTTCTCAAAACCAGGGGAAACTAAATCCAATCATCTGGGCACTATATGCATAATCTATTTCTGCTTAGAGGTAGAGAACCAAGTAATACTTTTCAGGGGTGGCCAGAGGGAGGGGAAGGGAGAAGGTTGGGGAGAGGAGAGCAGAAAGAGTGTATCACATCACTTCCAGTGCTTATCACTTTTGTCCTTATTCCAGTTTGGCTCCAGTACAGGTTTCTAAGGCTCTACCACTTAACACAGTTTAGACTTACAGGTAGGGATCTTCAAAGGATTTGTGATGTTCCTGAAGGATGTGTTCTGTGCATTGCTTTTTTTTTACAAGTTGTTCTGTATTAAATTCTGCTTTTCAAGAGGGGAAAAAGGTCTGAAGGGATCGATGTAAAATCTGTGCCATGGAAGGGAGACTCCCTATGTAGTTTTCTGTCCTCTTCAAAAGATTTTGCTGGTCTTTATCCAGAACTTGTTTTACCAGGTCTGCAAATTGGAACATTGTGCTAAGGTGACCTAAGTACAGCTTGGTTATCCATCTATTTCAGATATTGTGAAATGGGATATTATCTCTTGGCAGACCTTATCAAAGTTCTTATTATGTCCTTCTGTTTAGCTTCCCTTATTTCCCAGCAAACCTTTTGAAGCATCTCAGATTCGGTCTCTGTCCCTCTGAAAACCTCAAGGAGGGACTACTTTTTTTTGCTTGGTCTTCAGGTCAGCACACTTATACACAGATACAGGTTTAGGAGGCCTTTACAGTACCATGCTTGGCATAAAAAGGTAGGGAAATGTATGAGGGAAATGTAAGGAATTTTTATTCTAGGGACTTCAACTGTGGTACAGCATGAGGTTGTGATATAGATTGTGATCTGGTAATCAACCTGGGTAAAAATATGAGGTTTTGATAAATGAGTGAGGATTGCTTATAAAGTTACAACCTCATTTAATCATCAAAGTATTGCTGATTTCAGTTTGGTTTTGAAACTCTGTCTTGTAAGCTGGAGCTTGTAAACTGTAGTCTGGGATCTTGCTCATCCCAGAATAGCTCATAAACCTGTACAAGAAAGAGCGAAAAAATTTCTGTTCCTGTCTGTCAGAGCCCTCAAATTCCACTCTTTTAAAGAAAATAACGTATAATAGTACATAGCATAATGTTTCTTCCTGTTCTGAAATCCTTTCCTTGTAATGAAGGAAAAGAAAATGTGTTTCTGGGCTTCTTCTAGTTTCAAGTGCAATCTCCTCATATTGTATTCTCTGCTTCTAAAACTGAAATCTTATGAACAGATTTCTTTTATGGAGATCTTTGTGTGCCGCTGCCAGCCAGCATGCACTGAAAGTTGCAAAATGCCAGTATGTACTCTCTTTATTTCATAGAAACAGATCTGAAAATGTAGAAGTGATTTGTGCAGTGCTTTTAATTTGAACATAGTTCCATTAATTTGTGCATGTTTCTATTATCAACCATCATGCTCTAATGCATATAGGATGTTTATCCTGTGTAGGAGCACTGGTTTTTAAATTGCCAGCTATATAATATTACTTTTCATTTATTTAGTAGTTTGTTTGCTCATAGAGCTGTTCTTAATAAAAAACAGAGCCATGGTAAGGGTGATACAAATGTTATTGATGACACTGGCTATTGTGGTCCAGGACTGACTACAGGGTAAGTAGTAATAACTGATAGTAGGTGCCAGGGGCATCACACCAACTCATCTGGATTATTGCCAAGAGAAATATTTATTTAGTCCTGGCAGGTGATTTTTTTCTGTCTTTCTAAGAATATGAAGCAGTCCAACAGTTGCTTCAGGTATTGTTGAGGCAGGTAGGCAGTGGCTCAACAAAGTTGCAGTAATCAATTTTCTGTAAAAGAAAATAAAATATACTGCTAGTAGTGAATAGGAGAGAGCATGTTGGAGAAGGCTGGTTCCAAAATGTTGCTTGTGAAATATGAAACATTTTGGTGATCTTTGAAAATAGAAATGCTCTCGAGTGTGCCAAAAAAACCCCACCATTTTTTTGCTGTCTTCTTGAGTAATTTTGACTTTTGGTGAGATTCCTGTTGCTAATAGTGAAACCAGTCAGGATATTGTCAGACACTGAGAGCAGTCCTGCAGAGAAGGACTTGGGGCTATTGGTGGATGAAAAACTATGAGCCACAAGTGTGTGTTTGCAGCTCAGAAAGCCTGGGCTGCATCTAGAGTGTGGCCAGCAGGTCGAGGGAGGGGGATTCTCTCCCTCTACTCTGCTCTCATGAGACCCCCACTGTGTCCAGCTCTGGGGCCCCCAACATAAGAAGGACATGGACCTGTTGGAGCAAGTCTAGAGGGGAGCCACAAAGATGATCAAGGGGCTGGAGCACCTCCCATATGAGGACGGGCTGAGAGGGTTGGTGTTGTTCACCTGGAGAAGGCTCCAGCGAGACCTTATAGCAGCCTTCCGGTACTTAATGACAGCCTACAGGAAAGATGGGGAGGGACTCTTTATCAGGGATAGGATGATGGGTGATGTTTTTAAACTGAAAGAGGGTGCATTCAGATTAGATATAAGGAGTAAGTAATTTACGGTGAGGGTGGTGAGGCACTGGAACATGTTGTCCAGAGAAGCTGTGGCTGCTCCCTCCCTGGCAGAGTTCAAGGCCAGGTTGGACGGGGCTTTGAGCAACCTGGGCTAATGGAAGGTGTCCCTGCCATGGCAGGGTGGTTGGAACTAGATGATATTTAAGGTCCCTGCCAACTCAAACCATTCTATGATTCAATGATATGCTTTCATACTGTATGAGAAAGCTAGTACAATCATTGAAGTTATTAAAAGTGGGGAAAGAGAGGATGATAAGAGCATAAATGAATGAAGGGACTGATAGTGGTGTAGGAAAAAACAGTGAATATTTTTCTATTGACTTGTGTGTTTAGAAAAAATAGTGATTGTTTTGTTGTTGATTTGTGTGTTTAGCACTTCTCACTTTTCTTAACAGAATGGGTAAAACTTCACAGGTATCCTAGATACATAGAAACATAGTTTCTTTATCCTTGATACTAATTCATTTTACTGAAGCTTTTTTTGTTTCCTTTTCTCCTCAAACACACTTAGAACTTTTGGCAATATCCCTGTACTCTCAGAGGTAAATTTTTTCAACTGACTTCTAAAACTATAATCATGCCAGTAGCATAGTAAAGATATTAATTGGAGATTTTTTTTTCCCTCATCTTTCAGTGAAAAGTTGTATAGTGTGTGAGAAATGGACACGGCTAATCAGCATGTTTTTATACATATGGACTTTTACGTTGTTTTCTCTTCCAGTTGTAAAAACAAAACAAAACCCAGTTTTATGTTTCTAACCTTTTTTTCCAAAGCTGGGAAAAAATTATTACCTACCTCTACTGATGAAGGTGTGAATTCAAATGCAGAAAAAAGTGTTGAACATTCACTGTGCAGGTCACAGATTCTGAATTGAAGGATGAATATAATGACAATTTTTCTTACTCAAGTGATGCTGGCATGATGAATGTAGATGAGGTCCTGTTGAAATCACTGGTTCTACTGGGTTTATGTTAGCTCCTATGAAGTAGCAGAGATACAAAAGTAGGAAACACTTTGAAGGAAAAACTCTAGGCAGAAGTAGCAAGAAAAACCCCAAATTTCTGTGTCCTTCAAAGTTTGGTTTTTTTTTTGTTTTATGAATATTTGCACTGGTGATGGGAGGCAGCAGAAGGAGTAACACAGAAAAGCACTTAACTGAGAATGATGAAATTGAACTTTTTGGTGAAGTACTTTCTTGAGACTTGGAAGTGTAAGAGTTATTTGCTTTTGCATTGATTATTTCGGCAGTCAGGAAAAACTATTTTAATGTGGTTTATATGAATTTTCATTTCAAAACATGATCCCAAACAACAACTGAATCTTTTCTGACCATGTCAATGTCAGATATTTCATACAAGACAACTGTTTAAGTCTGTCTGAAGGTACTGATACTAAATATCATAGCTGAAGTGTTTATTCATCGTTTGCCACAGCCCAGAGAATGGCATATATTTGGACCAGGTCCCCTGCCACAGTCTTCATCTGATAAAAAGTGTTTTCTGAACAGTTCTCTTACATTAATGGCCCAATAATGTACCAAATATTGGCACAGAGTGGCATAAATTTTCCCTTTTTGGAAGCAGGTACACTTTGTGAATCAGTAATATAACTAATATACCTAATGTTTTTCCATTTTAAGATTTTCAAGTCTAGAAGTGCTTGCACTGGGCCTCTGGTTAATAGCCTCTCTGTGCCTATGGTGAGAGTTTTCAGGAGAGAAATGCTGATTGTGTTAGAGGAAGATTGAATTAGAGTCCATGTTAGCAAACTGAGATTGCTGGATGTGCATCAGTGTTGTGTTGTGAGATGGTTATTCTCCATCTTTTTCTAAAAGATTATGGTGATTATGAGAGGTCCCCAGTAACTGGAGAAAGGTAAATAACATGCTCACTTTCAAGATGAAAAAGAATAATATCGAGGGAACTTTACACAGAATCACAGACTCATCAAGGTTGAAAAAGACCTTGAAGATCATCAAATTCAACCATTGGCCATAAGCTAACATTGACAGTTCCCAAATACACCACATCCCTAAGCTTTATGTCAACCAGACTCTTAAACACCTCCAGGGATGGGGACTCCACCACTGCCCTGGGAAGCCCATTCCAATGCCTAACAACCCGTTCTGTAAAGAAATGCTTCCTAACATCCAGTCTAAATCTTCCCTGGTGCAACTGGAGTCCATTCCCTCTTGTCCTATCAGTTGTTACTTGGTTAAAGAGACTCATCCCCAGCTCTCTGCAACCTCCTTTCAGGGAGCTGTAGAGGGCGATGAGGTCTCCCCTCAGCCTCCTCTTCTCCAGACTAAACACCCCTAGTTCTCTCAGCCGCTCCTCGTACAACATATGCTCCAGAGCCTGCACCAGCTTCGTTGCCCTTCTCTGGACACGCTCGAGTCATTCAATGTCCTTTTTGTAGTGAGGGACCCAAAACTGAACCCAGGAATCGAGGGGCGGCCTCACCAGTGCCGAGTACAGGGGTCAGATCCCTTCCCTGTCCCTGCTGGCCACGCTATTGCTGACACAAGCCAGGATGCCATTGGCCTTCTTGGCCACCTGGGCACACTGCTGGCTCCTGTTCAGCCAGCTGTCAATCAGCACCCCCAGGTCCCTCTCTGACTGGCAGCTCTCCAGCCACTCCTCCCCAAGCCTGTAGCGCTGCTGGGGGTTGTTGTGGCCCAAGGGCAGCCCCCGGCATTTGGCCTTATGGAAACTCCTCCAGTTGGGCTCAGCCCATGGCTCCAGCCTGTCCAGGTCTCTCTGCAGAGCCTCCCTACCCTCGAGCAGATCAACACTCCCACCCAACTGGGTGTCATCTGCAAACTGACTGAGGGTGCACTTGATCCCCTTGTCTAGATCATCAATAAAGATGTTCAACAGGAGTGGCCCCAAAACTGAGCCCTGGGGGACACCACTAGTGACCGGCCACCAACTGGATTTAACTCCATTCACCACAACTCTTCGGGCCCGGCCATCCAGCCGTTTTTTTACCCAGCAAAGCGTGGGCCCATCCAAGCCACGAGCAGCCAGTTTTGCCAGGAGAATGCTGTGGGAGATGGTGTCAAAGGCCTTACTAAAGTCAAGGTAAACAACATCCACAGCCTTTCCCTCATCCAATAAGAAGGTCGACTTGTCGTAGAAGATCAGTTTTGTCAAGCAGGACCTGTCTTTCATAAACCCATGCTGACTGGGTCTGATCACCTGCTTGTCTCTCATGTGTTGTGTGATGGTACTCAGGATGAGCTGCTCCATCAGCTTCCCAGGCACCAATGTCAAGGTGACAGGCCTGTAATTTTCCCAGATCATCTTTCCTAACCTTCTTATATATGGGCATCACATTGGCCAATTTCCAATCTGTCGGGACCTCCCCAGTCAGCCAGGACTGCTGGGAAATGGTGGAAATCAGCTTGGTGAGCACCCCAGCCAGCTCCTTCAGCACCCTCAGGTGTATCCCATCAGGTCCCATAGACTTGTGTGTGTCTGTGTGATGCAGCAGGTCACTGACTGTCTCCTCCTGGATTGCCAAGGAGTCGTTCTCCCAGTCTCTGTCTTCTGTCTGAGGAGGCTGGATTCCCTCAGTACAACTAGTCTTGTTATTAAAGACTGAGAAAAAGAAGTCATTAAGCACCTCAGCCTTTTCCTCATCATTCGTTACCATGTTTCCTCCTGTGTCTAGCAGGGGATGGAGGCTCTCCCTGGTATTTTGACATACGTACAGAAACATTTCTTGTTATCCTTGACTGGTGAAGCCAAGTTAATTTCTAGCTGGGCTTTAGACCTCCCGATTTCCTCCCTGCATAGTCTCACAGCCTCTTTGTAATCACTGTGAGTGACTAGCCTCTTCTTCCAAAGGCCCTAAACTCTCCTTTTCTCCCTGAGTTGCAGCCAAAGCTCCCTGTTTAGCCAGGGATGTCTTCTCTGGCACTGGCTTCTCTTACAGCATGTGGGGACAGCCTGCTCCTGAGCCATTAACACTTCCATCTCAAAGAGACTCCAGCCTTCCTGGACCCCTATACCCTTCAGGATTGTCTCCCAAGGGATCCTGTCAAGTAGGTGCCTAAACAAGACAAAGTCAGCCCTTTGGAAGTCCAGGATGCCAGTTCTGCTGCCCCCTCTCCTGACTTCTCTAAGAATAGAGAATTCTATTATTCCATGATTGCTGTGCCCTTGTAGTCCTCCAACCCCCACATCATCCACCAGTCCTTCTCTGTTCACAAAGAGGAGATCGAGCAGGGCACCTTCTCTGGTCAGTTCACTCACCAGGTGCATCAGGAAGTTCTCTCCCACACATTCCAGGAATCTCTGGGACTGGTCCCACTCTGCTCTGGTCTATTTCCAGCAGATGTCTGGGAAGTTAAAGTCACCCACAAGAACAAGGGCAAGCGATCGCGACATTTTTCCTAAGTGCCTATAGAATATTTCATTCACCTCTCTGTCCTGGTTGGGTGGCCTATAGTAGACTCCTACTACAGCATCTGCCCTGTTGGCCTTCCCCCGATCCTAACACAAAGACACTCCACCCTGTCTTCACTACACTTGTGCTTGAAGCAATCATAACTGTCCTTAACACACAGCACCACCCCACCACCTCTCCTTCCTTGTCTGTCCCTCCTAAAGAGCTTGTAGCCATCAACTGGTCACTCCAGTCATAGGAGACATCCCACCATGTTTCTGTGATAGTCACTACATCACAGT
This sequence comes from Athene cunicularia, assembly GCF_003259725.1. Lineage (NCBI taxonomy): Eukaryota > Metazoa > Chordata > Aves > Strigiformes > Strigidae > Athene > Athene cunicularia. The sequence continues at coordinate 38,364,038 of NW_020799098.1, forward strand.
TTTCCTGTTGCATCATGGCTTCAATCTCCTCCTGTTTGTTACCCATGCTGTGTGCATTGGTGTAGATGCACTTCAGATGGGCTGATGTCCCCAGCATCTTTTCGCATTTAGAGGTCCTGAGTCTGGCATTACCTTTCACAGGTGTTACCATGTTTACTGATCCATCAATATCCCTTGCATCTTTGTTTTGCTGCATGTCGCCGTCCCTTGCCTCCACTGGGATAGCAGGGCGAGGGTCATTGCTGGCACACCAGCCCACAAACTCTAGCAATCTACCCTGGGCCTTACATCCGGGAATTCCTGTTTTGTCCCCTTCCCCCTTCAAATCTAGTTTAAAGCTCTCAATGAGACCAGCTAACTCCTGCCCCTATATCCTTTTCCCCTTCTGGGACAGGTGCATCCGAACTGATGCCAAAAAGTCTAGCATCCTGTGTACTAAATCATCAATAAAAAATTCAAAGCCCTGACAGTAACACCAGTCTCAGAGCCACAAGTTCATTTGTTGAGTTCTCCTATAATCCTCTTCATTCATTCCCACAGCTGAAGGGACAAGACAGTCTCCTCTCAATTCCTGGGAAGATTATGGAATAAATCTTCTTGGAAACCATTGCCTGGCACAGGAAGGTAAATAAGGTGGTTGACAACAGCCAGCATGGCTTTACTAAGGACAAATCGTGTCTGACTAACTGGATTACATTCTATAATGAGACAGCTGGCTCTGCAGACAGGGGGAGAACAGGTCAGTAATGATCTTAACAATACTTAAGAATAAGAATACGCAGTAATACTCAACAAAACTTAAGTATTTTGACATGTTTTTTTTTACAGCAGTATAGAGTTCTGGCCACAATGTAGATGGGAAAGCAGCTGCATGTATGTCTCAAAGAACGGAGGTGAACAGTTTGAAGCCTAATTAGTGGCTGCTTACAAGTGGTGCACTTCAGAGGCTGATAATGGCACAAATATTACTTAACATTTTCATCACTCACCTAGATGTTGATATGGATGGTGCTGTTATGTTTCTGAATGACAGTGAAATGGGTGGGGGAGAGAGGCAGTCTAGATGCTGGACTATATGTGAGGCTAGCACTCAAAGGGGCCTCAGCTAGTGAAATGCTGGGGTTTCAACCCCAACCCCTAACCCCAAATTTACATGTGGGTGATTCCCACAGCCCTTCACAAAGTGGGGGTGAGTTTGCCTTTAGGCTTCCCTCCAGGGTGCAGCAGCCTTGCAGGGAGAGCCATTGGGTAAATGAGCCCCAGGTGTCCCACATTAAGTAAACAAAGGTCAGGTGTCCCACTTAGGGATAAAAGCTGGGACCACTTGCAGGAAGGGGCAGTGTCTGTCTGTGAGGTGGATGCCCTATGCAGAGTTTTATCTTTGGGAATGATCTCCTGTCTCCCTGGGACTGGGCTCCAGTCAGGTCTGGTTTTTGTAAGTGTGGGCTGTGGAGAGATTCATTATGTGGCTTCCTTGGTCTTATGTGTTTGGCTTGTTGACTTGATTGTCTCCTGCCCTTTCTATGGGAAACTCCATTTCACCATTTATTCCACCTGTTGTTGGGGTCAGTGGGATTGATGTTGATTATGTATAATCTGACTGACTTGTTTGTACCCTCAGTGCTCACCTATGTACTGACCCTTTTGTATAAAATACAATTTGGTTATTGGTTCATCTTTATGCTGGCTGTGTCCTTTATGCTAGGCCAAATAATTGGCAAAACAGCTAGCTGTAGGAGTGGACCAAAAGGTAACTGGTGAAATTTGGTTACAACAGACATGAAGTCCTGCAGCTGGGCTGGTGTAATCCTATGCAACGTTATAACCTGGTGGGTGGCCACAAAACAGCTCTTTAGTAAAGGACCTGAGATTGAATGAGGATTTAAATGTGAGTCAGCACCATGTGATGAAAGCTGTCTGCATGCTTGGTGGTCACAGTACATGTAGCCAGCATAACAAGGGAAGTGATTCTTCCCCCTCATTCAGCTCTTGAGATTGCATCAGGTGAGTACTGTGTGGAGATATGTTCATCTTTCCACCCCACTCACAAGAAGATTGCTAAACTGGAATATGTTCAGCGGATAGCTATCAGAATTGTTAAGGGGATGGAGCACAGTGGAGATTTTTACGCTCTTGAATCCACAGAGTTCTCATTTTGTAAAGGGATAAATATATACAATTATTTCATACAAAACGGGTCATTAAAAATTGTGTGCTTTTAACACTTAAGATTGTGTGGGCTGAGAAGTTGTGATGTGAAAACAAAATCTGATACCTTTGCTAGGAAGCAGTTTGGAAAGAATGCTGTTCTTAAACACAAAAAGGTTATGAAAAATAAAGTAATATCTACCCTTAGTATTCCAATTTACATCATGAAAAAGATTAAAAATAAATAGATTAAATGAGTTATATGATTGGCTTATTCAGTATTTTCCTTTTACACTTATTCTAGTCTGCTTTGGTTTCCATAGATACTAGTTTAATCATGATGCACAGAGCTATTTCTAATTACAGTATATGCCAGCATAAAATTAATTCTTTGAGTATCTTAAGTAACAAACAGCTTGCAGCTTGTTCTTTGGCATTTATTACCACAAATCCTGAAGTAGCACATTATATTTAATCTGTTCAATTTTATTAAAAAGAGAATAAGTCTTTAAAAATATACCTGCTTAGATCTGTGTCAATGGAGACACATTAAAGAAGGTATGTATTGTACCCAAGGTTGATGCACTTATCTCAAATTATATAGCATTTGTAAATGATCAGTGGCTACTGTAGAAAAGACTTGTCATGCTGAACATCCAATACAATCCAGTTTTTTTGTCTAGTTTTTATCAATGTGAAGTCTCTGTGACATCTTTAAATTCTCCTTAGGCAAATATATGTTTTTCCTTATAAAATAAAGGGCATGATTCAGATATATGTCCTGAAGAACTTGAAGTATGCAGGAGTTGGGTTCTACAACTAAATGCAGGTGAAGTGGACATATGGTTCAGTGAGAAGTTATTCAAGTGCGGTGATCGCAGAATCGTCACAAATGAAAAAAGGCTTGATTTTCCCAGTGCTGAACATGAACAGTAGAGCAGTAAGTGGCAGCTGATGATCAGTGCTGTCAAAAACCATGACAGGACTTGTTACTTGTTTTCTAAATGAAACAAACATTTGTCTTATTATTTTACCTTATTAATGTACAACCTTCTATGTCAAATAATTTTTATTTAATTTCCTTATTCAACTGTCTTCCACCTCCAAGGCACTGGCTATGCTAACACTTTATCTTCCCAAATATGTTTCTGCAGTGTAAAGTAGAAAGAATAGAATTAGGACTTTTTGCATTGTAATTGTTATCTGACAATAACATGCTTAATTAAATTGTCTTAATCTTTTTGACTGTTAATAAGCTGTGTTGTCAGGAATCCAAAATAGTTTTTCCTTAGATGTTTAAGATAAAGGTAGCCATTTGCAGATTTGTACAGATTTAAACTGGAGTTAAGATTTAAGGGTTTTCTTTCAATACAAAATTTTGAAATATATATAAGCAGAACTATTTTACAACTGTTGCTATACAGATCATCTATTTATCAAACCTGGAGTACAGTGTGAAATACAGACTTTCCATTTCACATGTGATGAGTGTTCTGGAAGTTTATTATTTATATTGTTTTATTGACTCACCTAAACAGTGATGTAGTATGCATTAATAAATATCATGCATACAAAAAGCAAATTTAAATAATCTTAAATAGAGATGATTGTCATGTGCAGGTGGCTTATTGAATGTACTTAACTGATAGGCTTTTTCTTATTCTTGTATCTGATTTGAGACTAATGTAGATTTTCCAAGTTTCTTCTAATTAGCAAAAAGGAATAGATATCTGTTAGGAATAAATTCTGCTTCCTTTGTGAAAAACAGATCAGTAGAACTACTTTAAAACCTGAACTGCTACACAGTGAATGCTTTTGATATTAATTTTCTCTTTGACTTCAGTAGAAGTCTTTATGTGAGCAAAGGTATGAACTGGGATCTGAATATATTTGTAAATAAGTTCTAGAATTTTGAACTTTTAAAAATGATACACTGACTTTGCTTGATTTACAGGTATTAACTATGTTTAATGAGTATGGAAAACTTATGCTCATATTTCCCTTCAACAGTATTTGGACCATGGAGTAGACAGAAGAACCAGTGTCTCTCCCATTTGCTGCTTCCATAAAATGTCCTTCAATCCTGTATTATATAGTGGACTCTGGTGGATGCTTGAAGTTCTTGAAAAAAAACCTTTGCCAGCATTTATCAATTCAATCACTTTCAGATTAGTTTTCATATGTACATCAAACGATGCTACACTCATTGTAAGTTAATCATTCTCTCATTTGTCACTTGGAAAATTATTTGCAGACTGAGATTTTTCACTATATTTTTTAATAAGTTTGTCTTGATTCATCTTTATCCTCATTTTTAAACTTTCTAAGTTTTCTCATGTAGAAATCTACCTGCATGAGATGACTGGTCTACTAGATGTTAAAGGTATTTTTTTTACATTTTTTTTTTTACATTTCTTCAAAATGTTTTGACATTTTCAAGTGGATTGACATCTTATTTCAACTGAGTGGTTGGTCATCATTCATTATGGGCAGATGGAAGTAGTATCTCTGGGTTATGGTTTATAGTCAACTCAAACTTTGTTCTCTCCTGATTCTTCAAGCCTCATGAATATAGCATAGAGGACTGCTCACATCTATTTGTTTTGAATATATTGATAATTTACTCTTCTATTTCACTAAGTGATCTTGTAGCTATCCTAGTATGTTTGAGTAACCAAATAATTGCTAGATACTTCTGGTGAACTGAGGAGGGAGAAAACAATATAGGAGATGCAAGAACTGATGGATTGTATGAGAATATATTTTGATTTTTTCATCATATTTAGTGATAGAGGAAGTGTCATTTCAGCTTAGAAACTTAACGAAGTTAATGTAAGCCTCTACAGAGTTAGAATAACATGATGTGTTTTAAAGGTAGCTGAATCCAATGAACTTTGGTAGTTATAAGGTGGCTGCTTCTGTCTGTTTGCAGGTAATCTGTAGCCAGGCTACTTCCCAGTGGGCACACACACACATACACAAACACACACACATTACAGGTACAGCCAGCCTTTGCAGGCACCTACATAAACACATACAGTGCTCATGAACGTGAACAACATGACCCAGACAAGTGTACTGACCAGTAGCTTGCTTACATGTGTCAGGTCTCTTTTATTCCCGGACTCCTCTCCATTTTGCTGGTCTTGTTCCTTGTTGATCCATCTTGATTGCTCCTTATCTCTGCCCTTGTCTGCCCAAAATTAACAATTTGAATGTAGTTACTTCTACCCTATAGATCCCAGTTGTACCTAGGTACCACTGACTTTGCTAGAGTCCCCTCCCTAAAAGGTCCCCACTGCCTGCCTTTAATTATCTGTCAGGTTCAGCCATTCCTGTTCTGACTCTCCCTTAACCACTTGTGAATTCTGGCCTTTCCTCTCGGTTCAATTTGCAGCTTCTGTCAGATTCTCACTCTTATTCAATATGTCCAGAATTTCTCATATAATGTTCCATAGTTATGTTGTGTTCAGGCAGTGAAACCCAATGCCAGAGCATGGTCCTCTGCATGCATACCTTATCAACTGAAACACTCAAACATCATCTGTTGATGAAATATTGCAACATGTTTTTCACAGACAATTCAATACAGTATCCTTAGTGAGTACAACTTACAGGCTTTTTTCTTCTGAAGTGAGGCAGTGGGTTGGTTTGCCTGGGGTTGTTTTTGGTTGGTTTGGTGTTTTTTTTAACTTCCCAACACTTCTGTACATAAGGTAGAATCCAGATTCATCAAAATAATTTTCAGGTTCGCCAGTGCTATTTCTTTGCACAGTTGTTTTGTCCATACAAAAAAAACAACCCTGTGTGTGCCAAGGACAGGTGCTTGAAAATTGTGCCTGCATGAAGTGAGATTCTATTTACTAAATCTGTACTTAGGTGGCTGTGTGCTTGTTAGATTTGTAGAAAATTGTAGGTGCTGAGCAGCTAAGGGTCTAGCCTTATGCAGGTTGCTCAAGACCACTTTTAAAAGAAAAAAAATTCTTAAGTGTGGCCTGGTGAAGTGACATAAACATTAATAGCCTTGTTCCTCTGTCTCTGAAAATATGATCCTACTGGGGCAAAATAAGATCTTCTTGAACAGCAGATAGAATCAGTTTGGCTGACTTTCCTTGATATGTGACCTGCCATTAAATTGATAAGATTTTGAAATAAACCTAAATGTTTTGAATTTTAAGGGGATTTTTTAATTTTTAGTTTTTTATTTGGAATGCTCATGCTCAAATTCTTGTGATTTAGATTAGAATTGTCATTAACAGCAGCAATGGAAAGCAAATGTTGAACTGTAATGCTGAAATAATGTAGGAGACATTGCTTGTATTTCAAGTTATATAAAAATAGTTACTAAAAACATATCAAAACTCTATGAAGACTTCCTGACTATCTGTAGTTCTTTTCTAAGAGTCATTTTTGAGGCTTGTAGGCATGTTTGTATTTCTGGAAAAGAGGTGACATAGTGTTTATTATAATTAAGGTAATTTATTCTATCACAGAGTACCTGCTGTCTTACTTTCAGTGAAGTCAAAGATAATTTTAAAAATTTATGAGTCTGTAGTGCATTATAAGGAGGTTTATATTTCTGCAGGTTGTAGGTGACTTCAGTGTCAGGACATGCCAGGGTAGTTATTTGTGTAGAGTCAAAAATATATAAATGTAGATTAGGAAATATCCTTTATCTGAAAATGACTGTACAAGTAGCATTTCCATCTATGCTATGAGCTGTATTATACTAACACTTTACTCTCTCTCTTTGGTGAAGTAAGGCCATTTGATTCATGTAACCTAGCCAACTCTTGATATTGTTTTGTCTAAAATGGGTTTTGTGGGGTTGTTATTGTTGCTAGTTGGAGGAAATAGGCATTTGCCTCAACAGTGAAAACAGATTTTGGTAACAACAGGATTGTTCATAATATTTTAGTTCATGTATCACAGCTTTAATGTGAAACAGTGGTTAAAAAAAAAATCTGACTTCATTCTAAAAGGCTTAAAAATATTCTGTGTGACTCATTTAGGGTTTGTAGATTTGTTCTCAGTGTAAACTACAGCAGTGTGATTTTGGTAATATCTATTGGCTTTGAAATACAGTGTATACTTAGTAAGCAAATAAATTGTACTGTTTAAAAAGCATGAAATGCAGATGTTTAGCATTATGTGAAGTGCTTATTTTGACTGGATAAATGTTCTGATGGGTGATGATGCAGACATTTAGATTTCATAAATGGTTGCTTTTCAGAGTTGCCAGTAATGGAACTGAAAAAATAGCAATATTTTTTGATTTTAGCCTTGAGCAGTACGGAAGACCTAGTTTGAGATTCAGTTATGAAAAGAGTAGCTCTATGAAGAGTTTTATATATATAGTGATGGTAATACAGTTAGCTTGGAAATCTCTGTAGGAATAATCCACCTATTCAGTTTGGTAGTGGCTATGTACAGATTAAAGTTTTTTTGGAGGGAATTAGAAGGTGCAAATAAATAGTTAAAATGCAGGTAGCAGGGAATATTTTAGAGTATAAGGAAAAAAGTCTAGCACTCCTGAGCAGGTTCCTGTTGGAAGTAAAAAGACAGTATTTTTGTAAGTGAAAATTGTATCTAAACACAGAAAAGAACAAAAGTTCATATATAATATTCTGGTACTGTGTAAGTCAAATGAAAAGAGATTTAATCAGCAATTTACTATGGGTCCAATTTCCTCACCTCCCAAAACTTCAAGTCATAAAGATGCCACCAGAGGGCAACTGATAGACCACTGAGGTATAAAATGTAAACTCAAGAAAGATCCAACCATAACACACAAAGCTGAGTCGTCATAAGCATTACTCATGGCATTGTTACTTAATATACAGGAGCTAGATTCCACCTAATGAGGACCAAACCTAAAGCACAGTCACAAATGATGTGCAGTAGAAGAGGTATTTAATCAGGAAGATAGCAACTGATTGGCAGAATCAAATAGAACTCATCTGAGCCCACTGAAAGAAACCTGAAATTGTTTCATTGATAACTGTGTATTTTAATCTCCAATTTAAACCAGATTTGGTGCTAGATAAGCAGCAGATGACAAAAGAATGCACTCTTTTTTTTCCTTTTAAAAGGAGGCAAGAGAGTCCCTGAGAATTTTTTAGGGTGCTACAGACTAAATTTATTTGAATAATGAGGTTGTATTGTTTAAAAGGTATATTCCTCATTTCACGACTTGAAGTTTCTATTTTTTTTTCATTGGGCTAGTGAGTTGTTTTGATCAGATTCACTAAGGCTATTTCAAGTAGTTTTGTGTTTTATTATGCTGGTGGAATTTAGACTAAGCTTTTCTGTTCATGGGTAGAAATGTATATTAAAGATAGAAATAGCCTATCAAAACTTAGGCTAGCAAGTGATATGCCTGATTTTTCCATAAAATGTGCTCACTAACTGCTAGTGAATTCATACTGTATCATTGTTCCCAGCATGTGTATCTTCATAGTACTTCAGGAGGTCTCTTATGGTCTGTATAATGAGCTTAGTAGCAGTTGGAAAAGGATATTAAAATCTGCAAGGAAGAAAACTAATTGCTAGTTTTGATTCTCAAATATTTGAAGTAGCAAAAATAGATTGATGTTCAAAACTAATTTTACAGTTCACTGGATGGATGTAAGAGAAAAGGAAGAGAAAATAACTGAATTGACTTGGCCGGGGAGAGCATGGGAGAGGATCACTGAGTATGGGGTGTCAAAAGCATAACAACTGAATCGCTCATCTACTTGAGGAAAAGTTAGAGGACAGAGACCAGAATTAGATTCGAGTATTTGGTAGGTTTTAGAGTGTGTGTGTTTTGTTATTTTCTTAACATTAGGTGGGAGGAATAAGCAATGCTACAATTTGATGATGAGGATGTGCCATTAAAACTGTCTCAGGCAGCAAAGGCAAGTGAATTTGCATCTTTCATTACACAGGTGAGTATTCTTGGATTGTACTTTGGTGTAAAATATGTTTTATTGTTTCTTCATCTGTATTTCCCAAGGGAATTATCTCCTAATTACTGAAAGAAAAGCAGTTGGCACTTGACCTCATTCTGACACCTACTTTACTGAAGATATGCCAGGAGAGGGATGGGGTTTTAGATACTTTGTTTTTTCAGTCTTCCTATTGGTTATGCCTAGTCAACTTCCTGATTGATGTGCAAGATGTTTTTTCATACCCTTTAAAATGTCTAGCTTTGTGCCTGGAGTCCTGTCATAGGATCCTAACTTTCAGACTTAGGACTAAAGAGATGAAAATTAAAATGAAAGATAACCTGTAGATGTGCAAGTCTTTTATTGAATCTAATTCTTAAAGTATTGAAAAGATCTGAGAATATATATGCAAATTTAATTGCACATTGATCTCAAATCAGTGAGAAGTAGGAGACATGGAAGTTACTTGTGTAAATAGTTTTTTCTTATTCTGGTGCTGTTCTCTGGGAATCTGTTCAAGCCTCAAAGAAAGAACTATTTAATAAGAATCCTTTGGTTGCAACTGCCAGTGAGTACTCACACTTCCATGAATTAACTTAACTGGGCTAATTTTTTCCTTAAAAAAATGTTTCTATCAGATATATTTAGATATTATCATATGATGTTGAGTAACTCCTAGAAAATCATTCATCATCTATTACATCTATTAGATCTAGATACATGAGATATATTTGATCCTCAACCAATTGTTAGAGATTTTTAATTGCTGTTTTATCCCTTGCTTGGACTAACGAATGTGGAACTTGATTCTGAGTCATTTCTGCACAGAGTATACAGAGACTATCATGCTGAACACACACCAGTCATGTGACTAAAAAAGTCTGATACATGATTTATCTTGAATCATACCTTTCTCTTTTTCTGGAACAAACAAGATATATTTGCAACTGCTAGGAGCATAGCAACCCTCACTGATATTCTAAATATTTGAGTCAGACATTGCAGTAAGATCTTTAAAAGTAGAAAAAATAAAGCTTATGATAGCTGGTATCATGAGGCTTAAACTCTATTCCCAGTCTTCTTTTCTGTCTTTTTTACTTTATATGTAGGGACAAGCTAGCCTCATTGCTTGTTTCACACATTTTCTTTGCTGGATATGTCTGTGCTTTTGACTGCATAATCTACATATTGCTTATGTGTTATGTAATCTGTGAGTCTGAGCCATAAAAGATGCAAAATCATTACAGTGTTATTGTAAAAAAGCCTGCCTTGCATTCCATGATTTCTGGGGAAGAGTAGATCCTCATATTCTCTGTCTTTGTAGGCAAGTTCTGGTTTGTTCTGAGTTAACAGGGATACTGTCCAGTGTCTAGTTCTCCCATGCCTTAGGAAAAGAGCTTAGGTACTTTAAAGGGGAGAATAGTCTGTAGCTATTACTATAAATATATAATAGTTAAAGTCTGTAATAATAGCTTTCAGGTGATTTTAAAAACCTTTTTGTAGATGTACTTTCTATTTCTTCATGTAAAGACTAAATGCTTCATTCTTTAAATGAGGTTTTAGAAAATTAATATTCCTGTCACTAGAACTGTACTGTAAACAGAAAGTAGTCATGCTGCCAAGTGACAGTGAATGCAAGAGTTGCTTTTGGAATTGAATGGAGTTCCTTTGGTGTAGTTTGTACTGTGAAATGTTTTAAAATGTTTTATACTTTTCCACACTATATAAATGGAAATAAGTGTATGTCAAAATATACAGTTTTAAGTAGTATGTTTACTTGCTGATTTTACTTTGCCCCAGAGTGCAAAGATTATTTTTGTTTCCCTAGTGAAATTCAATAAGGGTTGAATTAGAGTTATATTTATAGTAGAAAATCTATTTCAGAAACTACTTGCCTTGAAAGAATAAGCATGTTAATTTTAACTAGTCAGACAGCTAAGTTTATCCCAAAAGTAAAATAGAAATTTTTATTTATTAATGTATTATCTGCTGCCTTCTAGACAAACTAAAATAATTTTGTTCCTTTCCAGTACTTGTATTTTGGAATTGCCACTACCATTGCATTCTGAATCCTAAGGAGGTCTACAAAGAATTTTACTCTTGAGATCAATTCATCCACTATTTGAAAATACTGATGAATATTTATTAGGTTTTAAGGAAGGAAGATAATATTGTTTTAGCATGCAGTGGTATATACTATGTTATCTGAACATATGTTATAGCTTTGTCTGTATTGAATTAAAAGATTAATAGATGTATTTGGAAATATGCAACAGTTATGATTTGCTTTTTAAATATGTAGTTGGAGGGATTATTTGGGGCAGGTAAACTGATGTAGATACTAGCAAATGTTTATTCTCCTTTTTTTGTGTGTGTGTGTGAATAGCAAGATCATTGTTTGGTATTGATATCTGTTCCACAGTGGCAAAGCTATTTTGTTTAAATGTTGGTTTTGTTAAAGTATTTCTTTCCATCTCTGCATTGCCTATAGAACTGTTAGTAGCAGAATGCAGTATATGGTGATATTTTTTAATTCAGTGCGTATCTGAAAAAAGAAAAGTAGTTCAACACCAGTCATGTCACAGGTACTGATGTGATGACGCTAACAAAAACATCATTATTCTTAAGGTTTTACTACTATGAAATTTAACAAAAACATGTTTCTTCATTTTTCCTTGAACAGCACATATCTATCTTAGAAACTTTTTCATTTGCATGTTGCAGTGCTTCTCTCAGTTACTTTTTTCTTTTAAACATTAAAAGGAGATAGACCGTTTCCATTTAAATTGCAGTTTCTTATGTACCTAAATGAGAGCATAATTAGTCTGTCAGGTATGTGGAATTGTGGAATTTTCTGTGGCCTTTCTATTGAGTATATTACTCATAGACATAAAGGTCTGTTCTATGATCTTTATAAAACTGTTAAAGCTTAAGTTTCATTTATTTTTGTGTTCTGGTAAGTTGTTTTTGCCCTTGATGGAGATCTTTTTCACATATAATACCTATTTAGAACTATAAATTCAATTCTTTATTTAATCTTTACTACTATATCTATGCTTTGAATTTTTCATGGCTGGTCTGAGAACTGGAAGGCTTTGTCAGGAGTCCATCTGGATACATGCCCTGAGTGTCAAATGTCCAGATTTCACAATTTGATGGAATATACAGGCCTGACAGCCTGTTGTCAGAAGGTGAAACTCCTAGGCTATGCTCTGTTCACTGTCATTACTGCCTGTACATGACAAATACAGCTTAGAAGAGGCACTAGATTAATTGAATCATGTAAGACTTTGTTACAAGAATGGTATGCAGAAGGTACTGGGTGCTGATGGGCGTTCAGTAGTACTGGTGGTGATAAACAAAGGGGAGCAGGTAAAGCATCACAATCTGATGGAACTTCTCAATATAGACGTTCTCGTGAGTTCTGACAATACCATTAAACAAAATCTGTCCTTGCTTCAAACTGGGTGTCTAATGATGATTTTTGCAGAGGGTGGCAGCCATGTCACTGAGTTTGGTTTCTTTGTCCTGATTTTTTTCCTCCTTGCATCAATCGTTTGCCCCCCCACCCCTCCCCCATGAGGCAGGGTACCACACTCTCTTCTATTAAATCTCTTAATTCCTAGCTGTATGCTATCATATCATAATATCCCTAAGGCTATTGTGTATCTATCTCATTAACTTTCTCAAATCTGAGATACAAGTGGCTACCAGAATAAGAGAGAAAATTTATATTCTGCTTTAGGTATCTTCTACATATAAGTATCAACCAAATTGTTAAGCAAAACCCTGACCATCTCCAAACCCCTTGTGCTAAAAAAAAAAAAGCTGCTTTTTAACATATGGCAGGCTAAATTTTTGTCTTAATTGCTTGACTAGAGTTCTAGCATTTTTATCATTGACCTGAAGGTCTTATCTTTTCCAGCAACAGTCCTCAGACTATACCTGCTTTATGTAGCTGGATTAAGATGAAACAGATGGCTGGTTGCAAAAGAGAATATAAAAATGCATAGAAAAATTCTAAATGCTCTGCTGCCTCTCATCTTGTTTAGCACAGGGTCATTTTGTGATTTTTTTCTTACTGAATTCTTGCTGAAGATGAAAATGTACTGTGGGTTGTAAAACTCTTAATTCCCCACCCTTAACAGCCTGATGAAAGACTGAATAATCCTCATGCAAGTTAGAACATTAACATGAAGTCCATAGAGGCTGAAGGAAACTAGAAACTCTCCTCAAAAAGAAAGATCAACAATTTGTGACCAAATGACATGTTATTTTAATTCTGTCTTGACTTAGTGGTTGAGTTCAAATCATTGGATTTCAAGTAAAATCTCTGCTACATGGTTTATCTAGAATGTGTCTGATGCAAGTTGATACTCAGCAGAGAGGTTTATTGTCCCAGGAAGCTGTTTACTAGTTTGGGGTGACCCAGCTTTGTTGATCCTTAAGGGATAGAGTTCTTCCTTTTAATGAACTTGAAGATCTTTATGCTTAATTGATTAGGTAGATTTTTAAAGCAGTAGCTCATGAATTGCTTAGCTTGAAAGGTTAGTCCTGCCAGCGGTCTAGGGTGTTTTCCAGGATAAACATGAAGGATGCAGAACTTTGTTGTGTGATAGTGTTTTCTTTTTTGACTTTTCCTCTGATTATCATCTCCTGTTTTATCCCTGAGCCTTCTGATCTGTTTTTGTGTGGTTTTTTTTTTTTATTTTTATTTTAAAATACTAGTCTGATGGATTATTTGCTTTGCTAGATTATCAGTTTGAAGACTGAACCCAGTGCTGCACTGAATATAGTAAAATATGTTTTCTACATACTAATACTTATTCTTGTCAGGTAGTACACTTAGCATCTCATCTTCTGACCTGTACATCGCCTGATTTATTCACCTGAGAATACTTTGCAGTCTGCAGCATTCTACAATATTGGCATTTTGTTTTGAAGACTGTGGTATTTCTATCAGTGGTTTATATTAGACAGACTTCTCCTATTCCATGGAAAATGAGGCGAAATGAGGAAAATCCATTGTGGCTGCTTTCACCTGGATCTCAAATGTGAATTCCATATTTGAAACTGAAGATAGTGAATATTGATATCCTGGTCTGTGGTCCAGGGAGTAAAGTGAAATGGTTGGGTCTTATCTGACTTGACCCAGGTCAATCATGACTAGTCCTACTGAAATCAGTGAGGTTAGAGTAGTATAAAATCAGTGCTGAGTGAGTGTCAGACTGAAGTTCAACACTATTTAGAACTGAATGTTATCAGTGTTATTTCTAAAGCCTAGTATTTTATCTTTTAATGTCACCTGGAGTATCACTACAGTCTCTGTGAAGCCTTTTGTAGGAGCTCTATGCCTAGCTAAATACTAAATCATTTTGAGAAGTAGTTGACAGAAGACCTTGTTCATAACCCCTATCCCAGTGTGCTATAACCAAAGTTATAAATAACCTGCCTTCTCTCTGCTGAAATGTTTGCAGAAGCATACATTCCCTTTTTTTAACAAGCATAATTTCCTGTATGTAGTGTGGATGATGAAGATAAGGCTCTTAAGTTTTGTTTAAAATAATTGTTGTTAGTTAACATTTTAACTGTTTCAGATTTCCATAATGGTGTAAATTTGAAATTGCTCTTAAACAGCTGATAAGTGGTCAAGTTACTTCAGAATCTTTTTTTTTGTTTCGAAATAAATATTTCTGAGACAAGAACTGTCATCTAACAGCTATGTTGCCAGCAAGATCACCTCAAAACTTTCTTGAGACTTGTTCAAGATCATGTTTTAATACTATATTTTCTTGTGATCCTAGAAATTACAAAGCGGAGTTTAGAGAGCATTTCAAGGGCCTGGATTTGTAGATTAAATGCCAGTCTAGGCAGTGCTTTCCAAGGAGTCTCAAGGAATGGATGAAAGAATGTCTTTTGCACTTGTGAGACTGCTGTTTGAGTTTATAGCTTCATTGATCTAATACTGCTCTAGAATATAGCTGCTCAGTTTAGCAGAGAAAGAGGTCACTTTCATCACTTTTTCAGAGCTTGTGGCCAGTTTCCCAGTTGCAAAATATTTTTCACTTGAAGATCTGCTAGATGCTCTGAAAAAGGTAGTTTGAAGGTTCTGAATGTTAAAAGAACTGATTCTTTCTTGAGATTGAATTTTTGCAAATCTGTCAAGATATATGTGGCCTTCAGGGAAAGCTAAAGGTCAACCCATTCTGACTCAATTTATGTATAATAGGTGATATTATGAGTTGGCATGTTTACCTATTCTGAAAGAACTCAAGATTAACTCAAGGAACACGTGATTGCTCCAGAGTCTCTTGTAATCTCTAGGCTTCATATGTGTGCCATTGCTTTTCACTTCCATAAATTCTTAGTTTCTTTAAATATTATATCTAAATCCTTCCTAATGCTTTGAGGAAGTATAATAAAGGAAGAGAGTGTAGTTACTTCAGTTTGAGAAGGTTATTCTTAAAGGCAAGAAAAACATTAAAGACTTGCCAAGCATCATATTTTCCATCACAATGTTTTCATGATGATAATGTATTTTAGATGTTCCATGAAAAGAAAATGGTTCTAAGGACCTTGCAAAATGTAATCCAGTATTTCATTTTTCATATTGTGCTCAAGTAGCTGCTGTTTCTAACTGCAATTGATGAGATTGGGTTTTTAATAATGAAGTTGCTCCTAATGAGGTAGAGATGCTTGTGCATATCAGTAAAGCTCCTGAGATGTCAGGAGAAGACAGGGACTGTAATTCCCATGAATGAAAGGACTTCCCATGAATGAAAGGACAAGGGGATTTTCTGGCTATCCCTAAATGGAAACTCCTGTCCAAAGATGTGTTAAATAGCAATGTATGCTTTGGAGATGAGAATCCTTACTGGTATAGAACTTTCAGGCATATCTGTATATTCAGAGTTGCTATAGGAACACAATTTTAGATAGTTAGGTAGAGAATAAACTGAGAAATTAATGTACAGTACTTCCTGATGAATGAGATGTCCTTTAGTGCTTCACATCTTGATGCCATCTGGACTACAATTCATTATTATTCCACTATGTCATATAGGTTTCTTCTAAAATATACTTGTAATTGTGCCTCAGCAATAAATGCAGAATATAATAAACTGAGGGCTGAAGGAAGTGCTACTCTGCAGGGGTTGGGTCATTCACAGCAATAAGTAGAAGGTTTAATAATGAATCTCTTGATTTCCTTTTACATATGTTAAAAATATGGCTGTAAAAATGCCTAAGAATACATGCAACTGGCATAAAACTTCAAATAACAATTCTGGGAATTGGCTGTACCAAATTTTATTCAAAACATAATTGTCTTTAATTTAGTCTTCTGGTGGAAGATGGTGCCTGACTGTGGTGTGTTTTCAAAGTTAATGAATCTTTCCTTTGGTTGTATTGACTGGGAAATAAATGGCATCACTGACTATAATTCCTGGTGTTCAAATATAAGGGTTGATAGTGAGAAATGCTGAACTAGTTAGTCATCAAGAGGATGATTTGGGATGACATATTTAGATGTTTAAAATAGAGGGGGAAAAAAATAGACAAAATAGAAGTCTACATCAGTGAAATATGCATGGTGAGGGTAATGATAGATTTAATGAACTGAGAATTTAACAGGCTTTAGGAAAGTCCAGTGAAAACATAGAATTGAAATACAGCAAAATATTTCTTTTGTTACCAAGAAGCATTCTCTAGGTGATACTGACTGCTACTAAAGCTTCATATTAGTTTCCTCTAAACACTATTTTCCCTAATCTCAGTATTATTGATGTCCAGCTGTGAGCTGAAACTCAGTAGCTTCAAGATGCCTTCTGTGCTCCCTGATGGATAGCCCCTGCCTCATTGCAGTCTTTTTTTTTTTTTATCAGAAACAAGCAATGTTACATATCAGACAAACTGTAATCTGTGTTTTATCTTTTAACTGACATCGAGGCTTTTAGATTTTGCCTATGTGTATGTGTTGCAGATAGATTCTGCATAAAATCTCCAGAGACTCAGTATTTTCATTTTAACATATTTTAACATATTTAACATTTTTTACACAACTCTAACTTCCACACTGAGTTTCATTATCTTGAGTTATAATAGAGATACAAGGCTTTTCAGTTAAAGGAAGTTTATTTGAACTGTCTATAACTTCTCATGATATTATATGGGGTTTTCTTTTCTCTTATATTTGATTTTTAAAAAGTCTCTTCTGGCATCATATCCCCTTCTCATTGTAAATATGTGGTGAAGTGGAACTAAGAAATTAAAGTGAATTAGTTTTCATTAACTAGGAGCAAGGATTTTTGATGTATGTGAGGGTATACATATTACAGACGGGAAAAATCTTTCTCCATAGATCTGCCATGGTTTGCACAGGGAGAGGTTTGGATATAAAGACAAGGAAATACAGGAAAGTTGTCATTCAGAATTTCTAGGTAGTGTGGAAAGAGTTTAGTGCTGGAAGGGAAGAAAGGAAAACTGGTTCGCAAGAAGGATGGCTTCTGGCACAGCAGAGAGCGTGCTACCTCCTTCTCCCAGACACGTTATATCTGGTAAGCATATGGCATATTACAAAAATCTGTGAGAAGATGGGAGTTTGGAGAAGAAAGGGCCACATGTAATAAAAATTGGCAAGCATTTCCTCCCATCCCCCTCCACCCACAATAAAAAGGTGATTTTAAGCCTTTGACTTGCCATCTTGCAAGATGGACTGCTTGACTGAAACCAAAATCTCAGACCTAATGGCTAACTAATTCTTAGATACTATGGAGATGGTAAGACCATGGTAAGACAATAAATATCTCTTGGTGAAATTTAACTCAAATAATGGGAGGATCCAGAGGGTTGACTAGAGGTTTATAGGGATCTAGCATATCTGTAGAAAATCTGTTGTTCTTAAGTGAAATACTAGTAATGGGAATACTTTAGGTTTGAGACTCTCTAGTAGAGAGGAGGACTTTCTTGAGTTGAAAAAATGAGTGAGAAATTAAGTAAAAAGGAATACAAGTCAAACTCATGATTCTTAAAAGGGATGAATGTGTCTCAAAGTAAACAAACATGAGAAACTTATGGGAAAGCCATCTGCAGGAAAACAATAATGCAGAAGTTCTTGCTGGTAACAAAAAAAACCTATGAACTGCAACTACCCTGATGTGGAGAAATGACAGGAAAATAATGATAGATCAGTAAGACTGCACCAGAAATCCCCAAAGATCTACTGGAACAGACAAAGAGTGTTCAGAGTCTGAAGCTACAGGAAAAGGATAGGGCTGAAAAGGTCAGGATAGCAAATGAATTGTGACAATTGAGAAATGGAAAAGGTTTATTAAAAAATCTTCTGACTAATGTGGAGAAAGCATTTAAAGTTTCAGTCTTCTCAAACAAGGTTATTTCTTGGTTGCTTATTTTTAAAAAGCAACTGGCAAAAACTAGTACAGAGAAGCCAGAGATTGAAGACATTCAAGTCTGCAGGGCAATAGAATAATTACTGTGCAAATGGATGCACTCTCTGAACAAATGGACATTTGAGAAGAATGGTTGAAGTCCCACAAGAGGAAAAACACAGTATGCATTTTTGAAATGTCAGGCTTGCCAGTCTAATTCTTTGTGTAACAGATTTTATTTAATTTGTCAGGGTAACTTGGCTAGTGCACACAGAGGAAGCAGAGCATCTGAAATCTTAATAATACTTTTATACTGTCTCATATCAGAAAAGCAGAGAGGAAAAAAGTAGTTTCATCTAGCCATAAGATCAGTGCACAAGTATGTGAAAAGTTTTACTCTAAGTAGAATTAGTATACAAAATGATCCTTTAAATCACAAAAGGCACCTAAAATCCACAAGATGAAATACAACATCGATATTTGAGGTATTGCACTTAAGAGGGAAAGTCAAATGCAAATGAGAATAGCAGAATAGGTGGAGCTATCACAGAAAGGCAAATCTAGCACTGGGAGATACTGAAGAAAGCACTGCATGAAGATCTTGAAAGTGCTTATTTCTTAATGTTCCAGCTATTGTATTAGATGGCATCTGTCAAGTGTTGGCCACTACTGTGATGGAGTGATTTACACAAAATTAGGAGGCTTAAAAGGAAGGGAAAATTAACAACAGGTTTGTATAGAAAGGAGAGTAATGGAGAAATAAAATATACTCTATTAGAACAATGATTGTAATAGTTTTTTCCGAATCTCTCCCCACCACTGAAATGTGATAGGACAATTCCCAGGAGGCAAGAACAATATGCAGAAAATGTCATTAATTATAAAATAGGAAAACATCTACATTAAACAGTCAAGTCTGCAGTTCTATGTACATCAGCTATACTGTTCATTTGCCTCAAAGGCTTGCTACATTTTTTGTCAAATTTATATGACAACTTGTACTCTGAAAATTTATCGTTTAATCTGATTATTTAAAATATTGTTTCAATTATAAAATGTATTTAACTTGAAACTATGTTTGTATATTGCACGAGGACGCTCAGTGCGAAGTTAGATGAAATTACATGGAAAGATGCATGATTTCAGAATATAGGACAAGTACCTTACAAGAAATTATATATATCCATTCTTTTCTTTAATTGAAGATGTCTGTTTTCTACAAAGTATAATTCAGGTTAATGTAAGAGTGTTTTCAGTGTGAGGAATTTTTCTGTTCAGGAAAGTAGATGTGACATTACATTAGGCTTGTAATAACAAAAGAGAAACTAGTGAAATAAGGAGTTCATTGTACTTATTAATGGAGTAGTATTTAATCAGACATTTAACACCTACATTATAATAAAACATATTCTTATTCATTATTTGAAAATATCTTTAGACACTTTATTGTGTGCAGAAAGTATGCAACTTTTATGCAATGTGTTTTGCGGTTATTTCTTTTGTATTCTGTGAGAATAAAACTTGCATAAGTAGTGCAGCATGAAGTGTAAGAGAATTTTATTATCTGACTTGGTTTTGATATGAATTATTGACGGAGTCAGAATTAATTCCTGTCTGTTCAGGAATGTTTAAATATCTGCTGTTGATTTGTAAGTTTTTCAAATGGCCATCAGTTTCTTGTTGAAAAATTTATTTCAGATCTTACCTATAATACTTGTTTAATACTATGTAGATGTGGTGCCATGATACCTTATATTTGGATAAGCTGTTGTGACAGGAACCTGAGTTTTCCATAATGATCAAGTGCATTTGTCTAAATATTCTTTTATAGTGAGTCTCCAGAGAAGTAGGTTTTTTTCCTAACTCAAAGCCAGGATTTATAAGACTAAAACTATAATAATTACCTTTTTAAATACAGAAAACTCAAAGGTGATTGTCGGAGCAGAAATAAAAAAGGGGTCTTGTAAACATCTGCTCACAGTGCTCTGTCATGTGGGGTCTTAAGTCTGAGTTTCTGACCTACAGGAAATTCTATGGACTCATCTCTAGTGTGGGGGCTATTTTTTCTTTGAGGCTTGGTTGTCAGCTTCACATGCTGCTCATCAGTAATCTTATTCTCTTTGCTTCAACTTTATCTTGCGTTCTTTGGGTCCACTCTAACTTCCTCCTTTGCCCACTACCCCCTTCAAAGTATCT
This sequence comes from Athene cunicularia, assembly GCF_003259725.1. Lineage (NCBI taxonomy): Eukaryota > Metazoa > Chordata > Aves > Strigiformes > Strigidae > Athene > Athene cunicularia. Next base: position 38,384,697 of record NW_020799098.1, read on the forward strand.
CCACCATAAGCCCACTCAGCTACTCTTGGGGGAAAGAACAGTCTTTTTCCCTGCCATCTGTTCCCATTTATTTGCAAGGGGTCTTACTTGAGCTAAGTAGTCTGTTAAAGGCACATAGCATAAATGAAGAATAAACCAACAAACCACTATCTGTTACATATAAGCATATTCTTTTAATTTCAGTACTTGTAAAGAGCATTACATGAATCATATCAGTAAACAGAATAACCTTCTGCTTCAGTTCCTTAGGGACTTTACTGTAGCATAATAAAACAAATGACATGAAAACCCTTTTAGCTATAATGAAACCCAAATAATTGTTTAAACTTTTATGAAGTAAACTGATCTCAAACTGAAATAATCTGAATGGATATTCTAGCTACATCTAGTTATGTAATAAAAGCATCAGATGTATTTCCCCCTGGTATTAGAAGGGTAATGTGAGTGCGAAATTCTTGTTTATAAGAGCTGTCTTTTCTAAATTTCCTTTCAAGTCTGCTATTTCTCCTCTCATTTAGTTCTTTGATACTTTATTCTTTCCACCCCTGAGTTCTTTTACAGAAGAGATTACCTGAAGCTGGTTCAGAGGACGATGTTTGATTTATTTTGGGGTGTTTCTCACTCCTCATTTTATTCACTTTCTCAGCTAGTCTAGGTTGTGCAGCTGCTGTTTCTTTCCTGGTGGCTTTTTACCACATACCTTCCCTCTTAGTCTGCTGTTAATTCTGTCAATTTAAGCTAGAGAGGCAGTTAAAGCAGCTGTTACTGAGCCAAACTGTGAAATAAGGATTAGACCTTAATCCTTGCATCATGGTCAGGGCTAAAGCCAGTCCAGTCTTGATAAGAGAGACTGAGATTTGCATTTTAAAGATATAATTAAACTAGGAGTTTCAAAGGCATTATGCACTGACCTGGTTAATATTTAATGTTCCCTCACCATGGACTTCATTAAATTTCCTTAGTGTGTTTGTGGTAACATTCTAGGTGTGGGGGATGATCCTCAAAAGACAGTGCTTTTCATGGCCTTTTTCTCATGGTAATACAGAAAACAGTAACTCTTCTGTGGATGTCTTCTAAATTTAACTTCTGCAAATGTGATGTTCCCCTGTAGAGCTGCTTTCCTTAGCTACATATTCAGTTTAGGCAGAAGGCTGGTGGTGGAGAGTAGTGCCGTCTGGATTGCTGTAGGTACGTACCATAGCTGGAGGAAACATGAGTTGCTGCTTCCTGGTGGATCTGTGTTGCTGAGGAGATAAGGTGCTGTGATAAACATCTGGGTATATTCACCCAGCCGTATTGCACAAGGGCAAACTAAGTGATCTCTAAAGACCTGAGAATAGCTTCACTTCTATTATGAGTTTGACTGGCAAGTTAAGAATATGTACCTACCCTCTGACCTAAAACCTAGATAACGCCTCTGGGAATGTCACAAGTTGATTCCAGAGCAAAAGAGACTGATTGCACAGTATGTGCCAGATATAAAAGCAGATGTGCATCTGAAGAAATAAAATACCTCTGTCTTTCTAATACTGTCCCTAGCCAAAGTGATCTGCAGTACCTAAAAACTTAACTGTCACTGGATGTGTGGTCTGGTAGTTTTATGTTACTGGGGTGTAATTTAACACTAACACAAATAAAAAACCACAGATCTCTTTTATGCAAATAAAATCCCTTGTGTTGTTATATGGAGTATCCTGAAATGAACTATAATTTTGCCTTCAGAAAATGGATAGATATTAGCTGCGTTATCAATACTTAAGGCACAGTCTGTGGTGTAAGATAGAATACTTTGCCATAGATTGATGCATCTGAAAAATTACTGCATGCAGTTTTGGCTTAAACTTTTTTTTTTACACTTAATCAGGTGACAGGTTGAATGAAGATTAGTTGAATAACATTAGTTAAATGAATAACATTCATCTAGTTATTAATAGACCTTGAATATATTTCTGGCTTCTGGAACCATTCAGCTATATTCTCTGGCAGAGAATGTCTTAATGAAAATTAAAATCATAAAGAGTATGCTTCTGTTCTTCCTCAGTTCCTTTAGTGCTTTCTGAAAGCAGTGTTTGTGGTTCCAAGAACTGCTTTACTGTTTGCTCTTTATTATATTACTGGGATTACTTATAAGTGATATTTCCATTATAAGAACTGGCATTAGCTGTGTGCATACCTGTCTGATATTTGTACAGGTGTGTATATATGTGTATAATAGACATACAGAGAACCAATTACATGCATCTGAATAAAATAGTGATATATTTTTTTAGATTTTATTTCAAAACATGTTATTTTGCTACATCTAATCTTTACAATTCTGCTTCCTATTTTTAATGTGTTACCTCTATTCCTCTCTTCCTGTTACTGTGTCTGGGTAATTACAGTAACACAATTGATTATTTTGGGCCCTAGAGGTTGGTGTCCTTGATGTACTGGTCTGCTTATAATCTCAGCATAATAGCATGGATAAAGACATAGCCATTATAGCTTTTCACTATTATCCTTGATTCAATAGCATGGTAGGTGGCCAGGTTAGATTTTGTTTTGTTTAGCAAAGCTAAGAAATAATCCCTGATTCACTAGTACCAAGATCTTTTGTTCACTGCTGATCAATTCGAGGACTCTAGATTAAAAATCTAAAAACTGGAATGACTACCCAGTTGGAAACAGACTTGAAGGTGCATCAAGCTGCATATATAAATGGTGTCCTACTTCCAGGACATGGATAAGACTGACATCATAATTTAAGTTCTCTGTTCCTTATATTTAGCTATCTTCACATAAAGATCACTGAATATTACAAAAATCAGTATGCCTTAAGATCACAGAAGTGGCCATAAATTTCCCAGAAAGTTGCACCTGGTAACTTCTGGATTGGGAAATGGCAGTCATTAATGATACAGTCTTAAAATACAGCAAGACTGTTACTATAGATTAAAGTCAACTTCTTCCTTTGGTTTCTAGAATGTGGCGTTATACTGGATATAACTGAGATTTGAATGTGAGCTGGTTTGCTTTTCCCAGTACTGATAAACAACAATGGAAGTGGATCAGTATATAGACACTTAAAGCATCTAACTTAAATTGGAGATAAATGGTAAAATGTTATTTTCAGATATTCACCAAACCAAGGTTTACAAGATTAATAGTCTATAAACTGTCCAAATAAGTGAATTAAAATAAAAATTAAAATAAACACAACTAATGTTACAAAATGGATGAAAACAGTTCATAATATCTTTTGCTATGCCAACTAAAATTTACTCATTTAGTGATAGCTCCATCAAAGACAATGTTAACAAAATAGTCCATACTGAATTAGTAGGGATAATTGCTGCAATAATAACTAAACAAAGATGTGATTACTTAGGGTTCAGACTGGTTGTTGGAACCGTAACAATATCTTTTTTTGTGATACAGATTTCTTTGACTCTTGCAAAAAAGATAGGGTTTTTTTTTATACTTAAGCTTATCAGATGCATGAAGTGAAAAAGGAATTAACAAGCTGCAATTCACGCTGCAGACATAACATGTCTTGATTCATTGCTTTATAGCCTCTTCAGGTCAGAATTTGCAGCAGCCTATAGAAAGAATGAGTCAGATAGAAATCCTCATAAGAAATATGATGTGGGTTAATCTGCCTCCTACACTGTCTCACTGACACCTACCGTGAACTTGAGGATTTATTTTCAGTCTGAAGTTTGGTTTCAATAATTAAATATCTAGATCGTGATTTGTTTGATACTTTGGCTTTTGTAATGTCATATGTCAAATAGATGGTCTTTTCAGGTTTGAGAAATATGGGAAAACTTGCAGTTGCTGAAAGTGTTCAATACATGAGAATTCTTGTTGCATAATGGTGTGATTTCTAGAAATGTTGAAACCTAATCATATGTTTTGTAGAAAATTAAATATTTTAGCACACTTGGCTTATGGTCCAAAAATTTTAGGCGCAGAAGAGTGAGAGATTTATTTTAGTGAGGGTGGTGAGGCACTGGATCATGTTGCCCAGAGAGGTTGTGGCTGCCCACTCCCTGGCAGTGTTCAAGGCCAGGTTGGACGGGGCTTTGAGCAACCTGGGCTAGTGGAAGGTGTCTCTGCCCATGGCAGGGGGTTGGAACTAGATGATCTTTAATATCCCTTCTAACCCAAACCATTCTATAAGTCTAAAAATTAATGTCCAAACATTTGAATCTCTAGAGTTTTTTGTAATGGCACTAAGGGCTTGTGTTCATTACAACATTAATATAAAAAAGCTACAAATAATATTTCTCCTTACTGCAGATGTGGTCCAGCCACCTTCATCACTGGAGTGTGATTTTTTTTGATTACAACTGAATTTTTTTGACTGCCACTTGTTAGTGCAAATTACTGTACTTGAATGTAACTGTTTAGTATTGTGGCCATATCACTTATGAGAGGCAATAGAATGACAAATATCTATGCAGGTGACACATAATTCTTGCCATAATTTGAGGAGAAAATTCCTCAGATAGTTCTTAGTGTAGAGATATAAGGAGATATGGATTGTAAGACTGTAATTTCAGTGTTATTTTTGCACTAGGTTGCCTAGCTAGTCACCAAGTCACAAATGTGTTTAGCTTGAGGTATAGCAACTCCAATTAACACCACAGCAGGTGTTTAAGGCCAGATCATTTACTTCATGCTTACAGAAGGTGTGGAAGATGAGAAGTGAGGATTTGGACAGGCAGTAATTCTTAAGTGGTTAGGTGCAGTAATTTATCTTGAAAACAGAGATGCAAATAAAGTAACAAAAATGACTGAGGTTTGGTCTTGCACTGTTCTGTGTTATAGTGCCAACATGCTCTGAAGTCTAAGAGGTCACCAAGTGGCTAAGTGTCATATTGAAATTATGAATATCAAACCTTTTTTCCTGATCCTCAGACATTTTTCTAAATCCTTCTGTTCTTACCTCTCTCTTGCACTGAAGTCCCCCCTGCACCCTTCTTAGCCTTCTAGTTTCAGGACTGTTTCAGAGGATAGGTAAATGGCTTGCTGTTTTTCTCATTTTTGTAATAGAATATTTCGTTGCAGTACCACTGTATTGCTAGAAAAACATTATGGTTCACTTCTATTTTCCATGTAATTAACATTCCTGGTTGAATAGGAATTTAACAATATTGTATACTTCTTCAAATGCTGTATAAGGACTTTCAGGAAAAAAGATCAAATAAATAGTATGGTATCTCTATCAATATTTATTATAGAAAGTTGTACATATGCTCAAGTACATATGTTACATATGTACATATGTTACATATACTGAAAGTGGGATCATCAAGTCCTGCTAATTAGTAGACAAGATACTGCTCACATTACAGTTTCATGAAAATGAAAATTGAGTCTTATTTTTCACAGGTTATGCCATCTGGTTTCACTTTATTTGGTGCATGATTAGCATTAACTTTTAATTCTTTTCATGTACAAATTGCCTAAATTAACTCCTTTGTTTCCCATGTCTTCTAAATTGCTAGCCTAATTAAGGAGCTCAGTTAGCAGAACACTGCATATTAATCACATGGCCTCTTTTAATAACATGCTAATTTATTAGGATAAAATAAGTGTAACACTTCAAGAAATGGAACTTTCATATGTTTCTATTCATAATATCTGTATTTTAAGAATTACCAGCAGATACCATCATCCAGGGTTCTTAGTGTTAAGTGTGTGGTATCGGTGCTCAGTGATGGAAATTTAATTTTCTTCATGGTAATATTACTTTCAATCTTTCTTCTTTGAGACAGTGTCAGCTGCATAATATTGTCAGACCTTCAGAAAGAGGACTTTAGTATGCAATTGCTTTAGTATGTGACTTTTACTTGTGGAAATATGAGATAGTGTATATGTGCTTTTGAAATTCAATTCCAAGCCCCCATAGCCTCTCAGGTATATAAGAGCAATCATCTATGAAATGAATTTATTTCTAATGTCTGTATTGTTTAGTTAGAGTTTACTATTGCAGATAGTACTGGAAGTATGTGATTTTTAATTTTTTGCATTATCAAGAACACTTACTGCATTATTAATTCATTAGAATGATCACAGCCTGTTTTTCTGTCCATTGTGTCTCCAGTTCAGTATGATAATGTGGTTGTGTGAACTGAATTATTCTATCAGGAACAATTAGCCTGACAATACACTTAAACATATAGATATGCTTTAAATACCTTGATATTTCAGTACTTATTTGTACATATTAAGTTGTCATAAAAGCTGAGCAATTGCACTGAGTGAACTGGTCATGAAACATAATACAACTTCTGAATGCTGGAGTAGATCCTAAGAGTCTTTAAATTTTGCTTGGCAGCAGGGTTAATGTCACCGATTATACTATGTTTTATGTAATCAGATATCCCTGAAAGTCCAATATTTTACCTTCAAACTTTTATCTTTTAGTTGCTGTTTGAGTAGTCTCAGCAAAAGATGGGCATTTCCAAGCCCTATTAATTTCAGCTTTTATGGATTCATTCTATGATTCTAGTCTCTGTGCTTGGAAGAGGCAATGTTTGGAGACCCTCCTAACTGTCAAAACATCTTATTTATGTATCTTTTTATAATTTATCTCATCCTGAAGAGTTGAAAGAGCAGCCAGCAAGTTTTAAGAACCATTTTTGTTAAGTTTTCTAAGAAAACACTTGTAAAAGAGAAGTACTAGCTCCTGAAGACTGGCATAACAATTCCAGTATTGAAAAAGGATGGTGTGAAAGAAATAAGTATTTATATTCTTATCAATATGATGTTGATCCCAGGCAAGAGATTAAATGTTTCTTATGATACTTGATTAATCAGAAGCTGAAGGAATATAATTAAGGTTATACAGTCAGGTAAGGTTAATGGAAAGTAGATTTTGACAAAATTAATGTAATGATACATTTAAAATCAGACAGGGGATGCTGGAAATCAATGTTCTTAAATATATGTAATACAAGTTTAAAATGGTACACTTTAGAGCAGAAGTTGGCTGGTGGCTCCCAGTTAATTTAAAATGGGGAATAGGCTCCTATGTGTTGTATTTTAAGTGGGACCCTGAAGGGATTGATAATGTTAACATTTTTTTCAGGCATATGGAGCAAAGTATAAAATCAATAGTTATTATGAAACACTTAAATAATGCAGTGCATCATTTATCTAAAGAGAAGAGGTTCTGAGATGGCCACTTTCTGAAGTATGATATGATTAAAAATAATAGAAAGTCATTTCATCTAGTAAATAAAACATAGTAGACCCAAGTGCTGAAAGTTTAAAACATGTTTTTTAGACCAGTATTTGACTAGGTAGAATTTTGATGGTCCAGATAGTCTTGTGTTGAAACAACTTTATAGTGGCTATTGTGCTGGTCCTCTGACCTTGCAGTGATGTCCCACATAGATGAGTATTCATACATGGGATTACACAACAGGAAAAACTGATGCTTTTCAAATATTAAATTTGAGACTTGTCAACATTTCATTAGCTTGCTGTGCATAGGAAGACCAAGTGGATGAGGCCCTCTATAGATGGATAGGAGCAGCCTCACTTCACAAGCCCTGGTCTTCATGGGAGACTTCAACCACCCTGATATCTGTTGGAGGGACAACACAGCAGGGCATAAGCAACCCAGGAAGTTCCTGGAAAACATTGGTGATAACTTCCTTCTCCAAATGATGGAGGATCCAATGAGGAGAGGTGCTATCCTCACCAGCAAAGAGAGGCTGGTGGGGAGTGTGAAGCCCATGGGCAGCTTTGGCTGCAGTCACCATGAAATGGTGGAGTTCATGATTCTCAGGGCAGCAAGGATGGTGCACAGCAAGCTCACTACCCTGGACTTCAGAAGAGCGGACTTTGGCCTCTTCAGGGATCTGCTTGGCAGAGTAGCATGGGATAAAGCCCTGGAGGGGAGAGGAGCCCAGGAAAGCTGGTTGATATTTCAGGATTTTCTCATCCAATCTCAGGAGTGATACATCCTGACAAAAAAAAGTCAGGTAAGAACACCAGGAGGCCTGCATGGATGAAGGAGCTCCTGGACAAGATCAGACATAAAAAAGAAGCTAACAGGGTGGAAGCAAGGACAGGTATCCTGGAAGGAATACAGAAAACTGTCTGAGCAGCCAGGCATCAGATTAGGCAGGCCAAAACCCTGTTAGAATTAGATCTGTCCAGGGATGTCAAGGGCAACAAGAAAAGTTTCAATAGTTACATGGCTGATAAAAGGAAGACTAGGGCAAATGTGGGCCCTCTCTGGAAGGAAACAGGAGACCTGGTTACCCAGGACATAAGATACTCAACTACTTACCCCTGTCTTCACTGACAAGGGCTCCAGCCATACTGCCCAAGGTGCAGAAAGGAAAGGCAGGGACTGGGAGAATGATCCTCCTGCTGTAAGAGAGAATCAGGTTTGAGACCATGTAAGGTACCTGAGGGTGCATAAATCCATGGGACCTGACAAAATGTATCCAAGGGTCCTGAGGAAACTGGCAGATGAAGTGGCTGAATCACTATCCATCCTATTTGAAGTCATGGCAGTCCGGTGAAGTTCCCACTGACTGGAAAAGGGGAAGCATGACACCCATTTTTAAAAAGGGAAATATGGAAAACTTGGGGAACTACAGACCAGTCAGTCTCATCTCCGTGTCTGGCAAGACCACGGAGTGGATCGGAAACTGTACTAGGGCACATGGAAAATAAGTGGTGACGGGCGACAGCCAATGTGACTTCACTAAGGGAAAATGGTGCCTGATTAATCTGGTGGCCTTCTATGATGGGGTTAAGTGTTGGTGGATAAGGGAAGAGCGACTGATGTCATTTACCTGGACTTCTGCAAAGCATCTGACACTATCCTGCATGACATCTTGTCTCTAAATTGGAGATGTATATTTGATGGATGGACCACTCTGGATAAAGAATTGTCTGGGTAATTGCACTTCGAGTTGTGGTCAATGGCTTAATATTCAAGTGGAGGGGGTTATGAGTGGCACTCCTCAGGGGTCAGTATGGGACTGGTGCTGTTTAACATATTTGGTGACATGGACAGTGGGATTGAGTGCACCCTCAGCAAGTTTGCCAATGATTCTAAGCTGTCTGGTGCAGTCGACATGCTAGAAGGAAGGGATGTCATCCTGAGGGACCTCAGGCTTGAGAGGTGGGACTGTGCAAACCTTGTGAAGTTCAACAAGGCCGAGTGTAAGGTACTTCACATGGGCCAGGGCAATCCCAAGCATAAGTACAGGCTGAGTGATGAGTAAATTGAGATCAGCCCTGTGGAGAAGGACTTGGGGGTGTTGGTTGACAAGAAGCTCAACATGACCCAGCGATGGGCCAACTGTATCCTGGGCTGCATCAAGAGAACTGTGACCAGCAGAACAAGGGAGGCAATTCTACCTCCTCTGCTCCAGGGTCCTGAGACCCCACCTGCAGTACTGTGTCCAGCTCTGGGGCTCCCAACATACAAAGGACATGGACACATTGGAGCAAGTCCAGAGGAGGTCCACAAAGATGACTTGGGGGCTGGAGCACCTCCTGTATGAGGACAGGCTGAGGGAGCCAATTGTTGTTCAGCCTGGAGAAGACTCTGGGAAGAACTTATAGTGGCCTTCCAGTACTTAAAGGGGGCCTACAGGAAAGATGGGGAAGGACTCTTTATCAGGAAGTGTAGTGATAGGACAAGGGGGAATGGCTTTAAACTGAAAGGGTAGATTCCGATTGGATATAAGGAAGAAATCACTTACTGTGAGACACTGGAACAGGTTGCCCATAGAAGTTGTGGTTGCCCCCTCCCTGGCAGTGTTCAAGGCCAGGTTGGATGGGGCTTTGAGCAACCTGGTCTAGTGGAAGGTGTCTCTGACAATGGCAGGTGGGTTTGGAACTAGATGGTCTTTAAGGTCCCTTCCAACCCAAACCATTCTGTGATATATCCTGTAGAGCTGGTATGAGTTGAAAATCTAGTTTTCATAACTAGTATGTTTGAACCCTATCTTTTAGGTTTTTGTCAGAGCTATGACTTGACTTTGTTACTATGTGTGTTCTGGTATAAAGTACTTTCAAAGAAAAGACCTACTTTTCTTACTCTCTCTTCTCCCCTCCACCCTTTTAAGGCTCTTGTTTTTCAAATGTAACACTCTTACACCTATATTCTAAAACTGCAAACTCAGGAATGAAAAGGAAACTTGTAGGAGTCTTTGGCATTTGGAATTTTCTTCACATTTTATTCACTTTTCAAGCAATTCATTGCAACTAATAACTTTCTAAGACCAAAGAATTAAAGTACCTATAAATATAAATTTTCAAGTAACTTGTAGCAGCAGTTACAATGCTTGCTGAATTATGACCAGATTGTGCTCAAATAATAGTTTAATGACTTAGATATGCCAAGAATAATTTCATTAACATAGTCTGTGTTATAGGCTATCTTGGTTAAGTGCCTGGCACAATTTATGTTCGATAGTTTGGTTAGTCTTTTTTTATACCTTCTGTACTTCATTGAGGAATTCCAGAGTTTATTGTAACTGCTGAGGGAAAAAAATCCATGTTTCTAGAAATACCTTTATGGGTATTGTTCCAGTGTCTTTTTTTTTTTTTTTTTTTTTTTTTTTTTTTGAGATTTTTGGTTTATGAAAATAATTCCTTTCAGAGAAAGAACTGAGTATTTACCACAATAAGGATTAGCGTTTTAAAACTATGGAACAAATTTTCAGTTTACTCTGCTAATTTTCCATCCAACATTATCTTGATACATCAGAACTAATAGATATCTAATGCCCAATTGACATTATTGATTTAAGGCCTTATGGGGAAGCAAGAAAAAATAGAAAACTCATAGATATTCTACAGAACATATGCTTCATGTTTTCAGTTACATGATACGAATGACAGAAACATCTCATTGAAAGGAATCAAAGACCTTATGATAAAACATTATGATAAACAGATGGGTTATGAGAGTGAGGTAAACAAGAGTGTTTTAGACTCACTTTAAAGTGTGCGGATTAGTTCTGATTTAAGACACTAATCTTGCTTTGAAACAGTCTCCTTGTCTTCACTTAAGGCTAATTTCCAGCAACATTTTTGATTCTGGACCCCTAACTTTTCTCAGAAATTCAGTCCATAAAATTCTACATTATTTCTGATTTATAAAATAGATAAAAGTAGGGAGGAGAGAGTATCTTCTACTTCTCTAACCACATTTCCAATAGGTGCATGAATCCACTTACCTAAATAGTTTGTCTTTTTTAAGCACCACATAACGATAAAGCTACGTTTTCAATCTGTAAAATGCTGTTAAATAAATTACAGCTATATCATGTAGTTAGCCAGATTGTCCATGCTTGATGGAACTCAGACTTGGGAAAATCAAAATCCTGCAAGATGGGGTTATTACTCTGTCATTATCATTTTATCACTGTAGAAACAGCTATCATCATTTAATTAGCGATAGCAAGGGTGTTGGGAGTTCTGCTATTCAAGGAAGTGATTTTTATTATTTCGAGTCTTTGGGTAGGAACAATCTACTCTCTATACTTGCTTTAAGTCTGTTTCAGTCTCCACTAGAAAGACTAGGAATTAGTAGGAAAAAAAAGTTGACAGAAGATGTCGTATGGCAGATAAACCTGCAGCTGAGACGAATGTATAACACAAACTGTAGAGAATGAGAGATGTCTTTAGTCCAAACTATTCAAGGTGGTTGTCGTTGGTTGTTACACAGTTTGCCTGCTATTAGGTAGCTGGAAAGCAAACATTGAGTGAGATACTCTTTAAGAATATGTGTTATGTTGGGCATTAAGCAGCTTATTTTGAGAAAATTTGAATCTGAGATCTGATCTTCTCTGAGAATTTTGGGGATGTTACCATGGCTTGGAAGATATCTAGAGTAGGAATGCAACCTATAAGTTATGTAGGTGAGTTGCAGGAGATGGAGAGTGCTCTGCATATGTGGCTGAAAACCTGAAAAGTCAAGAGGTAAAACCTGCGGGGCTTGAAGGCATAAGATTTTCCAGTATGCAAGCTTCTGCAGCACCCTTGTCTCTGGACAATTCTAGCCATCTGTGTTTTGTCTTTTAATAGCTATGTTTGCAATAACATAGTGTATAGCATTAGCAAGAACAGTACCGTCTTTGGATGCATCGTTCTTCAATGTTAGTAGCCATTGAAAGAGACTCCATGGGAATTGAAAACCTTTCAAAGATATTTCTCAAATGTGAATTGTCCCTCGTTTTATCTGTTATCTTTCTCCCCACTGCATAAGAAAGTTTGGAGGTCCCTAGAAATATTTCTCTTGTAATGATGCCTTTCTTGTTCCTCCTGAAGGACTATCTTTGTCACCAGTTTCCCCAGCTGTAGTGAAGAAGATCCTTGAGAACTATCTTATTCTGAGATCCAAGAGAACAAAATGGTATTATATTCAACATAAGGACTCTGCAGCATTGTGTGAGTTACCTAGATGGTGTGTTAAAAACCTTATATCTTACTGTCTGGACTAGTGGCAATGTTCTTCAAGAGCTAAAAAAAAAAATTATACTAGATAAAAAATGAGGTGTAAATTTTTGTTGGAGGAATTAACCTTGAGATGTGACATGTATGCTAAATTGGGGAAGGGTATAGATGAATAGAATTAATATCTGGAATTTTACAACTGAAAAGGCAGTGAAAAAAACAGATTTAGAAACAGATAAATGGGCATCTAATTGTGGAAGTAAATTGGTGATTATATCAACTAGAGTAATGAGATGTATAGAAGGCAATTTTTCCTCTTGGTGGAAGGTTGCCTTCCTTTTCTTCATTATGCACATATTATAATGTCTCAACCTAAATCTATACAATAAAGTTAATAAAAATTTTCTAAAGGTCATACAGATGATAGATGTGCTAATTCTCTTGGAACTGCATAAACAATGCAATGTGCTTTTGGGATGTTTTGCATTGTTTCTTTTTAGCATATTGTCTTGGACTGCTTCATGCCTAAGTAAATAGTTGATTTGTGTGTAGTTTGGTTTAGGAGGCTGGAATGAGGCCGAGTAATTATGTCTTTTAAGAGTTAGACAGAGGGTTATTCTGACTTTGAAGCAAGAGTTACATGTCCATTATACATAACTGAAGAATAGGATAGCTGTCAGTCTGGATTAGAATCAGATGTTTCAACAGAGTTCTTCATGTTAGTGTGTGACCCCTGTCGACTTCCCTTTCTCATTTTTGCTTGATGTCAGTGGGAAGGAGTGAAAGGATGTTTATTCATTTCTCACAACAATGCTCCCAAACACAGGTCTTCAGGGTCACATTTCTTTTTAAAGTAACAATTGACAAAGCTTCAGCAGTTATCTCTTAATTTTCAAGCTGTTACATTGCATTTAGTGACGTTTTTCCCTTCATGGTGGAAGTCTAAGAGAAAATGTGACCATCATACTGTAAGATATTCCTGAAAGGAAATAATTAGCAGGGCAATGACAGGACTGTGGGAGATAGTCATACACCCTGGCAGTCCTTTCAGCAGATGGCCAAATAGGAGAAAAATGTTGATGGAACCAAAACTTTATTTGCATTTTTTTTTGGTCACAAGTTTTTGTGTATGATCTGCTATTCACTTTAAGAAAAAAATAGTGGGAGAAGTTTCCATCCTGTCTTAGTCAAACGTCTTAGTTTTGACCCTGTTGCAGTTCATAGAACTGCTGGATCTGCTGTTGCTTTTCTCTGTAACAGGTAGAAAAAAAAGATGCAGTATTAAGATATTAGTAGCAGAATTTCTCACAAATACAATAAATTGTTATAATTTAAGAATTGAAGTAATTCTTATACAGCATTTGAAATGCTTTTTTGCTTGATACTTTGTAAGAAAATCAAACAGAAATATTTATCTTAAAAATATTTCTTCTACAGTTGTGTGTGATTTTTGTTTTTTTCCAACTGCCCCATTCCTTTCCCCACTTCTTGTGGGTGGACATGTGTGTGAATTCAGACGTTACTTGAATGTAGAAGATTGGAGTATTCACTTTAAGGAAGTGATGTTCTGACAGAATCCTGTCAAACAAACAAAACTGGAACAAGCAATCCAAAGATCTCCCAAACAGCTTTATAAATTTAAAAATAAAATCTATTGGGACAAAAGCTAAAATCTGGTTGCTTTTGAAATAGAAATTCAGATCTCTTGGGTGTTGCAGATTGAAGTGATGGATCCTTTTTTTCACCATCACAGATTCATCTAGGTTGGAAAGGACCCTGGAGATCATCTAGTCCAACTGTTCTCCTAGCACAGTTCTTTCTAGTCTAACATCTTTCACTGGCATTCTTGGTTGTGGTAAGCAATGTAGTCCTTGCTGCGTTCCCTGGGCAAAGTTTGTATGGTTGTGGTGTGTTGCATTTTTTTGCTTTGTTTTCTCTTTGTGGTCACCTCTAAGGTCTGTCTGGGAGTATGCTCTCTTCTCCTTTTCGGAGTCTCCCATTGTACACCTCTGCAGGTTGCCTACCTGATTTCTGTAAGCTTTTGACAAATTAAGGTGAGGAGTTACTTTCCAAAACAATCTTACTGCTCTCCAAAAGTCTGCATTTGTCCCCGTTAGCAGCAATAAATTCAAGGCAAATAGACAGCCCTTCCTCTGCAGCTCAGCCATACTTGCAAAATACAGTTTACAGATAGTAAGTGGTGAACAAATAAATGAAGTGGATGCTTTCCATCACAGTGCATGGTAATGTCTTAAACAGGACAGAAGTCTCAGGGATAGGATGTCATTTGGCCCAGCAGGAAATTGCTGGGAAAGAACAGGTGCTTAGAAACAACAAAACTCTGGATGTTGAGCGTGTAGCGACAGGCCTGCTTTGCTGGATAGCAATGCTCAAGAACCAAGCCAGGCTTGACAGCTAGCCAAGAAGTTTGCCGCTAATATTATACTGCTATGAATATTTCACAAAATACTGCATTAGAAAGAGGCTTTTCAGAGTTACCAGATCATAGCTTGTTTTGACAATTCTTCAGTAAAGATAGCTGCAGGTACTGTGCTAGTCAAGTCAAGGAAATTAGGACTCTGTTTGGGGCTGGAGGAAAGATATTGGACTGTCCATACAAATGTGAAGCAGAAAAAAATACCTTGAAGATACTCTCATAACTTGCTCACACAAACACTTTAAATAAGGGACAATAAAGAAGGAGGTTTGTAGTTCCTTTAGGTTTGGTTTATAACTAATCTGGTTGCATATGTGTAAAAAAAACCCAAAACACATAAGTGTAAAAGACCATGGTAAAAAGTAGAATAAGTGAAATAAGTTAAAAAAAAAAAATCTAAATAGAGATTTTCAAGGTTTATCAAAACATCTAAACAGTTATAAAAGCCTTGAATGTATTTGTATGTTGGATTAGTTCCAGAAGTGGTTTTTGTACAGTAAATTCTAGCTGATGTTGAGATGCTCTGTTTCTCCGGTTGAGGATCCAATTCCTCAGCAACCCTATATCTTCAGGTTGTCTTTAATGGAAAGGTATGTGGATTTAAATATGTCATCCTTCTATTATGTCCCAAAACCATTTTAGCTTAATAATCAGTTTAAAACATTTTTTCCATTCCCCTCCCTTCTCATCAACTCTCTGTCTGTAGCTCTTAAGTTATAATTTAGTTAGGAAGCTGTATCAGCCTTTCTTTTACAGTAGCATTGCTTATACTCCCCTGCTTAGTCCATTTGGAAAGATGAGGTATGATTTTTTTGTCCAATTAGATAGAAAATGCAGTCAGCTGAAGTGTTTAGCTAATGCTTCTGACGCTTTGATAGGGCCTGAGCGGAGTTTGTCCTTTTGAGGAGAAAAATTACCTTCTCTCCACCCAACACAGTGTTTATATCTCTGAATGAAATAAATTTCTATATGATCTATTGAATTTTTAATGCAGACCTATAACTTGTTAATGATAAATAACATGATATGCAAATTTAACACTCTACAATGGGTAGCTTAGTAGTTACTTTTAATTCATGCATAGTCTTTTTGGTTCTTAACTATCTATGTATAAGAATAGTAGTTTTGTACGGTAATCAGAGAAGATTTAAACTGATTAACATGTAGGCAAGGATCTTACAGAAGAAACTCAGCAGTGGAAGGCTCCCAATACTTTGTGTGTCAAAAACTGATTTCCTCAAATTTATACTGGAATGAGTGTGCAGTTCTTTCAGGTCTCTGTGTAAAGTTTTCTTGTGACTTCAGATTCTAAGTTGATTTCATGTATGTCTTCGGTGTAAAATTTAATGTTTACCCTTTCAAAAGGAAGAGTGTCCTGAAGTTGTGTAGCGGAGGTCAGAATTACAGGTCACTCAAGACATATTTTGTGCTCCAGAACTCTTGTCATTACTGGCCTGTCTGTATCCATGGTATTGAATTGACTTAATACAATAGAAAAGACAGAAGTGGAATTTATATTTACTGTCTTGCCTTTCCTATGTTTGTTACACATTCTAAGGATGTATGACAAAAATCAAGACACGTACAAGTTGTTCCATGAGAATAAAGAATGTTTAAGGAGGTATTTTGCTGAGGTTACTGCCCTGTGAGAAGGGTCCCTCAATTTACTGTTCAAGTGCATCCATTCATTGAAAAGTATTGTTATTTGTGTACAAATATCAAAGTGAAACTAAGCGAGAGAAGACGAAGAGGTAAAACCTTGAACATTCTACTTCAGTGTTCGTTAACACAATGAAGTACATAATTTTTATGCTTAACTCTATTAGACAAAGAAAGCTTAGATCCTATTCTATTGCACGTTAGGTTGCTGTCACTGCTGGTCCTGTTTGTGCTTCATTCTCCTTTACCAATCTGAAGAAAAAAATCTATTTTCTGCAACAAGTATTTTTGTGCTACTAGTATACATGATATAATACAAAATGACAGAAAGTAGTACCTTGGACTTTGACTGTGTTTGCCAAGTACTTCACTCACATGTTCTCACTCTCAACTCTGAAGTAGGCATTATTCTGTATACTATAGGACTGTACAGTGAGTTTCAATTCTACCTTTAACACTTAAGCTAGTAGGTTGGTAGCTTATTTAAAATCAGATTTTATGGAATTATTATTTTAATAAAAGTACTAATCCTAAATATTCATAACATTCCCATGGAGAGTATAGTCAAAACGTATCAGAATTTATCTTTAACTTAATATCAGGTAATTCATTAGATCCCAGTCAAGGGTGTGATGTTTTATAGTTTGGCAAGCAATTCTGAAGGAAGTCTATCCATGTCAGGCTGAATTTAGCTGAATTTAAGTGACCAGTTTTCTACATAGAATTGTTAAAACTAGCACACTTTTTAAACAAATTCATATAATCTACTTCGCAGTCTTAGGTGGATGTCTACACCCTCAAAAGGGTGACAATCTCACCACTAAATGGACAGAATATACCAACTGCTAGTAATCTGAAGTTACACTCCTCTATTTCTTTTAAATAAAGTTTGAATAACTCTTCAGTCCTGGTGTTTTTCCAGCTCTGCATGACCTCAGCATTTCTTATTGCTGAAAGAGTTTCTGTGGTCCAGAGATGTATTTCATGTCCTTCCAGTATCCAAAAAAAGCTTAAATGGACTTCTTATTAAATGGTAATTGTTTTCCATCATTATAGTTATAACACAATGAAATATATGTATCATCCTATATTGCAAGGATACCATTTAAGATTTAGAAACTTTTGCTGGTTTACAGTGGATAGTTTCTTTTCAAGTTGCATGTATGTGTGTTGGTCGGTTTATCTTTATTTGTTTAATGGTTGACTTTTGCCCTTGCACTAAACATAGCAGAGGCACTAATGCTACTTCACAAAGTTTATAGAGAAAGTAGTGACAAACAGTGGTGTTAAGCAACCTAGCTACTGATGGTCACAGATATCTCGGAATGCAGCATTTTTAATATAATAACATAATAGTATATTAGAAGAATGTAGCAATATGATTACTTGTTCTTGAAAGTTGTCACATACCGAGTAGTTGTTGATCATCTATTCAAGTGGAACATGATTATAACTTTGACCTAGAGTACATAATTTTTCAAGTTTAGCAGTGCACTTTCCCAGAATTTTTTAAAACACTTGCATTTTATGATCATCTATCAATATTTTAGAGTAACAGAAGTGTTAAATTTTATTTCTCAAAATAGGACAAAATCAAAGAAGGAAAAGATTTAAAGTGGTCACCTCATGCAGCAGAGGTAGAAATAAATTCCAGAAATACTAGTTTATATACTAGGAAGTGAAAGATCAAGAAATGAAAAAGCTGTGAAGTGAGATGATATTTTTTTCGTGGATGACATCGATAAGATAGATGAAAAGAGGTACTGGCAATGGTGAAGTTATATAGGGTCCTGAAATTGTGTTACTAGCAAGACACAGCAGAAAACTTAGATCCAGTAAATAATGTTGTCCAGCTAATGAACCTCATAAATAGTTGAAATTCTGGAAGTTTCTTGGGCTGGAAGAAACTGGGGAGAATAACAAGAAGGAGGTGGGGTTTTTTAAATTTTATTTGCACAGTGTAAGGAGAGGCATTACGTGATTCAATAGCTAAAGCTAAAATGATAAATTTCGCTCAGAACAGGGATGTCCATAAAAGGATTGTATAGATACAGTTATAGTGATATAAGAAGGCTCGTATACTTCCCTTGTTAACAAAGACTGATTCTGTTTCTCAGTCTTAACAACTTAAATGTGTAAAACATTGGGGCTGCTGTGAAAAGATGGTGACTGATTATGTATAATGAACAAAGAGGAAGGAAACATATCTATAAAAAACAATGTAGAACAGTGTCTTAATTGCAAAACTCTATGGAATTGTTTTTGAATGAACTTCATAAAACCACCTAGAATGGGCGTGTAGTATTTTTATACTTTTATAACTAATCTGTGGTCTTATTTCTGAGAGATAAGTGTTCAGCATTGCTCACAATAACTGTGTTTAAGTACAGCACAGTGAGTTTTTCTTGCTTGCATATCAAAAGAAACCATTTGTCTTGTGTTCTCTTATCAGTTTGTTTATGGGAAGACTGCAGAGGAAGGGCTTTTTCTGTTTTAACCCCAATATAATAAAAATGCAGTTAGTGTACTGTTTGTTAGAGAAAACAAGTTCTTCTGAAGTATACTGGCCCTTAATGATGTGTTTCTGTTGTCATGGAAATGGGGATTTTTTTTCCAAGTAGGATTATTTGTTCTACTTCTGCTTTTTATAGTCCTCCCTTCATAAGTTTAGTTTTGTACTGGCAGTGTTGTGCTTCATGAAAGAACAGCCATACATCCTTTATCAACCTTTTAGTTCTCTTTTATGTCTATTGGAATTTGATGGCTAAAAGACTGAGGAATATTGGCGGATATGAAGATAACAGGCATGTACCCCACTATACAGAAACAGCCTCAGTCTGTCAGGAAAAAGAAGGCACTGTTGTAATGAAACATGTATTTTAAAAGTTAAAAAATGCATTGGAGCATATAATAGCTATTGTTAGCACTTAACTCTGAAATTTACATGTGTATAAAAAGATAAATTACAGATGGACACCATGAAAACAGTCCAGTTCTTATTGTGTCTGGTCTTTGTCATTGTCTGAACAGGAGATCTGCTGTTAAAAAAAGGTTTTGTGCTTAAAGACAGTTTCAAGTCATTTACAATTATTCTGGACCTTAGGAAGAAAAATGACTGAGATATATGTGGTTAAATGCAATTTACTGAATTAATTAGAAAGTGAGAGTAGTGAGTTAATCCTATGTCACTTCTGATGCCAGGAAACCCAAGGTGTGTCAGTGTCAGACACACCCCTTCAAGGTGTCCATGAAACACTGCACAGAATTCCCATCCATGGTGAGGTTCAACCTACCTCACCACCTGCCACGCTTTTATAGTCTTCTTCCTCACCATTAAATTTATCAAAGATAGTCTTTCTCCTACAATAAACCCATTAATTTGTCATCCAAAGAGTGTGAAATGTCAGTGAAGGACAAGTCATACATGTTAGAACATCAGACAGGACCATCTGTACATCTTTCTGTAACTGCAAGCTGTCATGACAAGACATAGCATGAGGTCATTCATCGGCCACTTAGGCTGACATGTGGGTACCAGCTAGGGAGGCTTAGCTGGGTCAGCATATACCTCAGGATCACTAGTTCCTCATTATGTCTTCAGGCATGGTTCCTACTGTAACAGATTTTCTGTATATGTATCTTAAAAGCACTCTAAGCATGTGGTATTTGTGAAAAATAAGCAAATAAACATTTTTGTGCTGATTCAGAGAGAAAGCATGATTCAGACTCTGCATAACTTCACCCTCTGCTCTGAAGGTATGTGGTACTTCTGAGAAAAAGAAGGAAAGGTTAAAAGATCATAATTCAGAAGCAAACTCAGAATGTCTCTTCTTTCACAAGAGACTCTCCTATTGCATCTGCCATTGTTTTTGCTCGGATATGATATTTCATCCTTCCTTCAAAAGTTCATATTATAATGAAACATGTAAGTAGTGAATGACAACTGCAGTGGAGTTCCTAAGAGGTAGATCTTGCAAACCTGAAATCATAAGTTACTACAGTCTGTTTAGAGGATGGAAAACATGGAGGGAAAACCAGCTAGTCATAGCAAATCCCATGTTTATCCATGACAAATTCCACCTCCATGCCAAATTCCACCTTTTCCCAAATCTTTATATTAGATGCATGCTGTGTTTCCAGTGTAGTGAATTTCAGGAGTCTTTATGCCCTTGAGGATTTAATTTTTTAATTGTCGTGTTCATTTCTTTTTACTGAGTTTGCTTATTTTTACACAGTTCCCCATTTGAACAATGGTTGATATTATTTGTTCTTTCTTAGTCTTGTCATAGCTTTTTCTGTGTGTTGCTACATATTTTGAAATCTAGCACCAGAGTGTTCACTGATTGTTTTCCTTCTGTACTGATGTGCTTAGTTCATTAATGCCTTCACTTAGGGCAAAACTGTATTTACATTTGGATAGGTGTAAATTGCACTTTCTCTTTAAAAATAAACAAGACACTCAAAGGTATATTTCAATCCCTATTATTATTACAAGTATCATTAATAATTAAGAAATAAAAAAAATCTTGTTAGTGCTGGGTAATTAAGAGGCACACTAGCAAGTTAGTATTTTATTAAACTTGTCCTTTAAAAAATTGATGCAAGTAATTATTTCACACCTGAACATCTCAGATTACTTTTTTTTAGGTACTGTGTGATAAGTATGCAAAGTATTCTTGAAATAGTTAAACAGTTTTTGAACATACTCATGATCTACAATATTAGCAGATAGATTCAGAATGACATAAAGAATCTTCATGTTTATCATGCATTACACAATTAAGGAAAGAGTATTCAAGTTACTGTAACCCACACCTGAGTTCTTAATGATAAAGCAAAAAATCCAGTTTTTATGCTATTAGGCTATGTGTTACGAGCATAATAACATTAAGAAAATCCTGACTTTGTTCAGCCAGAATTTTGTGTTATGAAAATACTTTAGACCATAGTTTGAGAGACAGACCAAAAAACTTCTTTTAGAATCTCTCATCACATTAAGTGTTGGCTTTAAAATTATTATATTTATCCAAGGATTAGTGAAAAAAATATTTTTGATACTTTTATTTAGTGACATTTTTACAGTGTAGAGTGTAACTCCTCCCTTGTTACAACACTAGATTTTAATAGGGGCAAAGATGTCTTAGAGGTGTCTGATACCTAAAACACAAATCAGTTTATCTATGCTAGAGTAAAGGTGGTAATTCAAGAATGTGGTTTGGTTTGCTGTATTTTAATCAACAGCTTTTACTCTCTTTGTGGGAACCTTTTTTTGGTCATCTGAAAACTGATCTGCAATCCATTTATGTGATTTAGTTTTCCAGATTAGGAAGATCCTCTAATCACATTGTATTAAGAGATTGCCATTAGAGTTTGTAAAGAAATCTTACAGAATCACAGAATATTATCTTGAATATCACTCAAAATGTGCCACTTCAAAAAGAAAAAAAAAAAAAGTTTTGTTAATCTTTATTTCCCCTAGCCTGTCCTGTTATAACGTTGCTGTGTAATAAGGATATTGTATGCTACTTTGATGCTTTCGAAGGCACTAAGTGTATAACAGAGATTAAAAAAGGGATTACAGTGTCCAGGGAATTTGCTGAACCAGCATCATTAAACCAGTGCTTATGGAAGATATTTATAAACTGTTCTTTTGTAGCCTGTAATTGAACAGTCAATTTCAGTTATGGTTTTTAAATCTTATTCTCTGATTTTCTAGCCATGATAAGGGGATGGGTTGAGGGATGCAGTGCAGTACTTAGTGTATGTTATTTTAAGATACATGCCTTTTGTTACTGGGCTTGCATATTGCAGAAGGCTCTCATTTGCTGAACATTTTGCAAATGAATAGAACTGCATAGTATAAATGTGTATGTGTGTTTTATATGCATGCATCTATGTATGTATGTATATACATACACATACATACTTACATGAAGCACAGGCACACATATATAGGTGCACTTTATCTATAGAATCTTTCTCTCCTAACAGACTTAGAAGTATGCAATCTATTCCTTTTTTTTTCAAAAAAGTTAAGTTTTGTTTTTGTCATAACAGTTATTCTAACAGAATGACAATGATGCCTGTTTTAGATTCTTTACATTTGTCACATGTAGGCCATCAGAGACAGGGATAGATTGCTCATTAGGGGATATACTAAGGAGTAAAAAGCTTGCTTTTTATAAATTGTTAAAAGCACAGTTAAGCTTTCATTATTTTATGAATTAAATGTGTGATCTCTCCAGCTTTAACAAATAAACACAGGCAACTAAATTTGACCTTAAATAAGCATTAAACATCTATGATTTTGTCAGCTTCACAGTTCTCCATTAGCCTTGAGCTTTCTGTGGTGGTGAGAGGACTCACCCAGCAGCCTTTTGTTTATTTCTCTTTCTTACTTTACTGCTAATCTCCCTTTTTTGGCTTGTTTTCCCTTCTTCATTCCCTTCAGAACTTGGATGAAATGGACTCAGTTGGAGAAAAGGCCAGTGGTAGCAAAAATGTAGCTGGCATCTACACAAAGAAGCTACTGTAGCTGCTCCCAAACCAGACCTTGAAGAAAAGAGTCCACAGTGGGACATCTGAACTCGTTAGCAACCAAATATTTACTGCCATTGCAAGAACATCTTGTTCTATTCTTTTTCTTTGTCTAACTTCTTATATTCCATAAAGGTCAACTGAATCATCCATAATATTTTACCTTGTCTGATATGAAAATTCTCTGAAGAAAAACGACCTCCTCAGGACCCTGCCTGGGTCTCCCATGAACTTTATGATGTGTGGATGATCTTAGATGCATAATTTTCATTCTGTTTCCATGTGTTAATGAGAAGTCTCTTCTCATGAAAAAATCATTACTATAGAATCTCAAAATTATTGTATTCCTTTTTTGAAATGTATATAGTAAGATATTAATTTTGCAGTTCTAAAAAGCAACAGTGTAAAATTCATGTCTGAGTTTCTACTGAGAGTAAATAACACTTTCAGCTCTATGTAAGATTAGAATTTTTCCCATAGGCTTTTGTTTTAAAATATGGCATGTATCATTCATGCAGTTATATGTTGCATTCATTTTGTTTCACATGACAGTTCATAGTGTGGAAAACCAAGCATTTGTTATTCCTGATTATTATGATTTCTGATGTCCAAAAAGTCTTAATGGCGAAGACTATTCTGTGTCAAATGTGCGAACAAAGACAATGTCTAAACTGCAACTTGTAGAATAGTGGAGGGAGAACTTTAAATTACCTGATTTGGATATTACAGATGGTTTACTGTGTAGTTTACTCTATTGTGGTTTATGTGCTGTATATGCGCAGTAACTTGGCTATTTCTTCTGTGTTGTGATTCATGTGGAGAAACTGTAAAACCTGAAGTGGAAAGCAGAAGAAAAATATGAGTTTATAGAGATGCGCCATCACTAAGTGTAAATCAACTCCTCCATCTGAACCTTGTAGGCAGGGTGTAGGTAACATCTTGAGGTAATATTTAAAGGATAATTGTGTTTTAATGTCACCTTGAATTTTGTCACTTACATTTGCACACATTGAACTGTCATGGGAGTGAGGGAGCATAAGTTCAGTTGTAAAAATGTGATGTTTTCTTTCCCTATGGAGCAGCATTTCCTATGGGAAGCTGCTGTTTCCCAGTGGGAATGGTCACACCTCTTTCTCTGACATATAGAAGCAAGATATAACTGATGATGAGAACCATTGTGAAAAAAGTAGCATTCTTGTCTGTACAATTTTATCTCTTCCCCCCTCTTTCTTTCCATACTGTTATGTTTATTTTTTTTCTTGTTACTTTAATTGTATGGTGTGTGTTGCATATTCTTTTGTGCCCAGCTGCCTTCTCACCTACTAATGTAGAGGTAGATGTAGTCTTCCTCAGGATATAAAGGGTTAGACCAAGTACAACCTTTCTAAATGATCAAAAAGTGCTTTCAGAAACTTCTTAAACTTTGAACATGAGAGACTTTACAGATCCGAAGAGAAACTTGAATGCTTTAATAGACTGATACCACTAACGGAAGAGATACATAGGGAGATACACATACTTTTGTTGCATGTGGGGCAAGTAACATCTTAATCACAAAGTGTCAGCAACTTCCTCCAAAAGACTGGTGGTAAGGGAAGAAAAAGCAAGTATGTTGGCTGTAGCCTTACATATATCAGACCTCTAAATTTTGAAGCTATTTGAACACTTGAGTGTACGAAGACCACAGAAGTCAAGGGAATCTCAGAGCACATTAAGATATGAGATCTCTCAGCAAACATAATTACAGCTTTAATGAAGTGATTAAGAAATCAGAAGGGACTAATGTGGTCACTCAGTCCAAACTCCAGCATAATGCAGGAATTAATCAGAATTCCTGTGACCTAATTAAACTAAAGTATAACTAGGAAAATATCAGATCTTGATTTTTTTGGATGTGTATTCAAGAATTCAATCTTGCCAAATTTCTCTAGTGTTTTGAAGAAAAATTTTAATATAATTTCTGTTCTGAATTTGTCCAGTTTTAAATTCCAGCAATATTGACTTGAACAAATTTCAGAGATTTGTTTTCTTGTAGATACTTTGATGTAATATAGATGCTCCTTAACTTTTTTTTTTGTTAAATTTACCAGACTAATCACTCTGAGTTTTTAAATTGAACAGATATTTTCCTTAATCATGTCTATAGCCATTTTTTGAAGTACCTCCAGTTTTCAGCTTCATCTTTGCATTGATGGCACCAAAAACTATATGGCATATTTCAATAATAGTTATACTGGTAGGTAATCTTAGACTACAATCACAGTGTGGTTGGGGTTGGAGAAGTCCCCCAGAGACAATGTAATCCAAGTCCCCTGATAAAAGCAGGATCATCTAGAACTCTGTGTGTGTATGCTACCCCATGAAATGTTCTTTTTTTATCTGTACATCCAATAGACATCAGTATGGGTATTTACCAGTACATCCACTATCCACAACACTATTTAGGGGGAAAAGAACTCTATGGGATGATCACAGTGCTGTGCTTATGGCATGGCCTCCAGTACTGAAAGGTGATGTGAACAGCCACCTGCCACTGGGCTTTAAATATGCTCACAGGCTTAGAGTTGACACTTAGTGTCCATGTGGAGAATCTAGCTATAAAAGTTAGAATCCCTTATGTATAAATGTGGTAATGGGAATGTCCCCGAATTTAACTGTCTGGCATTCATGTTCAGCTGGCAGTCCTCCATTATTCCATTCACTGTCAGCATCTTTTCAGAGTTAAAGCTTACTGGATGAGTAACAGTATCCTATGAATATGTGGCCAACTACTTTTGTCCCCAGAGGTATTAATTCATACTTGGCCTGTTAAAGACTTTTTTTTTTTATTTTTAGTTACCATAATGATTCAAGTTCTTCAGAATTTTAGGGGATAGTACTGGAAGTGTTAACTCTTTTTAATCTTGAAAATTTTACTTACTTTCAAAAGTAAAGCTTTACTGATAATAATCATGAAACATATCCAGTCAGACTGAAGGTTTTAAATTATAGATAACACAATAGTTACAGATAGTAGTCTGGAAGTATATTAAGATTGGAGTTCTGAATCAGAGGTCCTATTAATCAAGGTTTTATTATCTTTCTCCTCTTGATTGATACAGCATATTTGAGTACTGAGAGAAAATAATTCTTATCTGTTGTGCTGTAAGGCTGGATATCATATGCAGTGGTGAAAATTTGTCAGTGAAGAAATTCTTTTAAACAGATGAGAATTTTGCAAAGGGGTTAATTTTCAGAACACAATGTCGTTAGTGGTTATCAGTATAGAATATGAGGCTATATGCAAGGAGGTCCCCTTCACACTCTCGTCTTCAAAAAAATCCCTGTTGCTAGAAGTGTTACATTATAGAAGGATGTAGAAATAAATGAGAATAAATTAAAGTCATTAAAGAAAGGATGTTCATTATACTTCTGTCCAGTGTAACATCCAAACTTGAGCTCTAATAGGATTGTAATAATCTCTCAAACCTCTTTTTTGGTATTCTGTGTTTGTATATATCTTATTTTTTTTATTTTTTTCTGTTTATCAAACAATAACTGATATTATTAGTGAGAATGAAAAAATTTAGTAATAGACTAGTATTGGGTGAAGGCCTGTTATGAAATGTCTTTAGGTTATATGACCATCTTGCTGTTTCTTTGATAACTGCCTGTTTTAAACTGGTACTTTGTTTCTCTAGAAGAATGTAATAATTATGGGGAATTAGTAGAACTATACATAGTCCCACCATTGGGATGTGCAACAATATTTTACCACTGTTACATTTTACCTTCTCCTTCCTTCTTTGCTCCCTTAACATACCATTTCCCCACTAATTCTGCTGATTTTTCATATTGATAAGCATTTCTCCTTTTTCTGGATGCTTGTGTGAATATCTGGCATGAGTTAAACTCTGTGCTGTTTGTTTATTTTGATAAGTATCTTGTGAAGTTGTAAATAAGATGCACATCCCAGAACAGGCAATTAAACACATTTTGGGAGTCTTAAAGCTTCTTAATGCTTCTAACCTTACTCTGGGATATTCCAAAGATGAAATACATTTTGCCATTGTTTTATGGTTATGTTTATATTTTGAATATAAACTATAAATTTTAATTGTGGTGCACTCTAAATATCAAATTTAATCATCCAATTCTAATTTTTCTGTGAGCCTTTCACAGTTTTCCATAATATGCTGCCTAATTTTCATGTAATATTTACCGCATTAGTGTTCTAATGCGTTCAGGAGTAAGCTTTTAAAGTCTATGTCCCAGTTTTCCCCACCTGCTGTAGTATGGCTTATATCACAGAATATTCTCTAAGAACACAAACTGTTTTTCATATCATGAAACCAGAACATGCTTTCCAGGAATGCACCTTATGCCACCCCAACCCCTAAAGGGCAGTCAATCTGTGGGGCCTGACTGGCATTAGTCCAAAGTGAATTACCCTGAAACACAAAGAATGGGTATTGCTTCACACCCCAGATGCATCACAACTTGTTTATGCAGTCATAAGCAAAGTGATGCAACATAGCTGAGGTAATTCGAGCTGGCTTTTGATTTTTCTTGCTCAGATATTGAGGTAGTATTATCAACATAAATAACATTGTGCTTTCAAATTATGTTTTCGTGTGTTGATCAGGACATCATTGCACCACAACATTATGATTATTATGTAGCTAAAAATCAATAGGATTGAAGGATGGAGTGGTAAACTGATTTGAAGGCCATACAAAACTGGGAGTAAAAGTCAGGTGTCTTGTCATGCTGTTTAAAGCTGTAAGTGCTCAACTACATTTCATAATATCATAATGGATACCAAGGGATCTGTTAATGTCATCAGCTTCCAATTATTCTCTTGATTAACTGTTTATTTAGTCTCATTATACAGTTGGCTGTTCTGTCTTGCCTTGCATTTTACAATTGGCATGGTTGTCCAATGATCACTTGCACCAATAATCTAATTTTACTATAAGAGGGAATTTTAGACAGTCATATGTAGTTCCTACTAAAACAGTTTCCTAGTGTGCCCAGAAAGAGAAAGTTAGCAGTGGTTTCTGGTGTGGCTTTAAAGTAGCTTGTATGTCACCGGTGGTAAACATGTTTCACAGTATGCTGATGAAAGTAAGTCCCAACTGTTGCTGCTTAGAAAATCACATAAAGTTGACATTTTCTGGTTTTGTTTGTTACTCTTAATGCTTGCAGAGCTTTTTCTGTTTGATTTTGGGATTAACACCTACTGATAACTTCACCTTGAAGGTCCTTGGAACAGTTTTTAAAGAAACATCTAGGAGGCAGATTGCTGCTGCAGCATCAACATGGTAATAAAATACAACTAAAACTGAAGGAAACTGACAATCTTTCACAGTCTCTCTCACATGTACTCACACACAAGCTGTGACTGGATGGCCAGGTAATAGCACCTGAAACTAATCACAGCACTCTTGAGAAGGAGCTTCAACACTTGGGTAGTTTGGAGGAGTATGTTTAAAATGAGAAATATCGACACAGAGAAATAGATTACTGCAAGGGGTAAGGGGAAAGCTCAGAACTATTGTTTGGCAATGCTATACTTTGCTTTACCAGTTACTGTGATTTCATCTTAACCTTTGACATGTGAGTGTAGACTTTTTAGGAAGGTAAAAACTCTCATTAAAACTGAGGTGTGTGTGAACCTGATGTGCAAATGACCATAGTGGGGACTAGATCAAGGATTCACTCAGCCCAGCAGCATCTCATGTGTTTGTGTCCAAAAGTAGACTGTCTTGGAAGCAGCATAAGGAAAAAAAACTCCAAACTTTCCCACAAAATATACAAAATATTCCTCTACTCTCCAATATTGCAGCTCATGGATCCCCTGATCCAGATGTGCATCTTCATGTCCAGGAATCTTTGTGATTCAGATTCCCCTTGTAGATGGGGGAAAACCCAAAAGAACAAGTTACACAGACTAACTACAAGGTGTGTCCTATGCCTCTCTTTCTTCTGAGCCTAATTTCCTTGCAGCCTTCTCCCTTTATGGAACATGTTGTTTCTTATTCACCTTCTCTATGTAACTCATGACAGCACAATCTTTATTGTATCATCTCCCAGTTATCTCTTTCAGCCTTTTTTTTTTTTTTTTTTTTTTTATATTTAAAAGTTTTTACGATTGTTTCAAGGAACAAGGTCATTTGGTTTCAAAGCAACCTATAGATTCCTTTGTTGCAAGCATCACTGTTAAAGAGGTTGGTTATCTCAACTATTTGGTGCTATCAAGAAACAAAGCTTAGAAGCAGTTGCCACCCTAAGTAAAATATTCACCAGACACTTTTCTAAATATGAGGATGTATTAATGCTTATGTAAGAAAATACTTTGAAAAGAACGTATAGCTGTATAGGCGAGACTTACACAGATCTTCTGTTTTAAAGGAAATATGATCTTTTAAAAAAAGTCTGAAAGAATAATTCCTAGAAAGATGGAAGACAAATAGATGCTATGATGTCACAGCACTTGCATGAGTATAGGCAGTCTTAGTGTGCTGATTTTGAAATGACCAGTTAGATCTGAGAACTAAACCTGATAGTTGTTCTTGAACTGTTCCACAAAACAGAGCCCTAGAAAGGTGAATTAAAAAGGATAAAGGGGTAAGAAATGCTTTGGGTAACTAAACAGATACACATTCATTTACTTATATATATAAAATTAACTTCACATATTAAAATTATTCTAGTATGATCCAGTTTTGAACATTTATATAGAAACAGCATGAAAAAACCCCAAACAAACCAAACCAAAAAAACCCAAACAAAAACATAACCAAAACCCACAACTTTTTTTTCTTGTGACTTAGAAGGCAGTACTAGGTCACTCTGTTTATAAAGTAAATGGATGAGCTATTTATCATTTATATGTAAATATGATTTTTTAGCCATAGCAGTTTTTATTTTTGGGTAAGTTAGAGTCATTTTTTCCCCAGAAGGATGAGAAGTGAAAACTGTAAAGAAAAATTTGACTTACGTTCTAATTGCACTTCTGGTGAAATAATGAAAGTCTTAAAATGATGCTACATTACTCTGTAGACTAAAGTACAAAAATGCTAATTTATTGCTAGACTGCAGCTTCCAATTTGCATTCCAAATCAGACTGCAGAGCTTCCCAAATGAGTAGATGCCCTCATAGTGTATTTAACCTATGTTTTTCCTGAGTAAATTCATAATAGTATGTGTGTTTGTACATATTTCCTCACATACGTAACCACATGTGGTGCTTCACCATTTTAGGAAGGTCTGTTTTTTTAATAGGGATTTGAAGTGTACACCTATTTTTGGATATTAGCAATCAGAAAAAGAATTGATGCAAACATTGTTTGAAATATCTGAAATGACTCTAAAATCCTGTTTACTCTGACACTGACAGATAATTTATAGGGTGCATAAAATTTTCAGTGATTAATGTCATGTATTAAATTGTGCTTGTATGTGTGTGGAAGTGCATAATCGCATACAAAATGGTACGATTATATTTTCTAAAATATAAGGGTAATAGTGTGTATTTGTTGTTAGTTCCAGATGATATAGATATATATGAGAAGGAGGGAAATGAAGAGTCATATTATTCTTAAATGTGCTGATACAGGAGGAGGGGGAGAGGCAGGCGGAGGGGGGGAGAGAGAGAGAAAGACAAGTAATACAGCATAAAGAACCCACAGGCATCTGGGCTTTCCCACTTCAGTAGCAAATAGGGGGAATTATGGGTTGGTGGTCTGCTTCGTGTTAGGAGGACACCCCTCCATCTGTTTTCAGTACAGCCTGTTTCCAATTTAAAACACAAATTTCAATACAAACCTCAATTTCTTTTCTCCATTTTTATATGCAAAGTGAGGCTTATGAATCGATGTGATTGCCATAAGGGTGCAGACCAAATTTCCCCCCAAAATTCACAGGCTCTTCATTTGAATACCTGCTTACAGTGGTACACAATGGGCAGCTTTGAGAAGAAAAATTGATAATCTTCACGGAAGAGTAATTTGAATGAAATTACACTTGACAGCCTGTCTCCAAGCAAACAAGGAGAGTGAGGGAGCCTTAGCTAAGCTCTGAGGACTTGCCTAAGCCTCTGCTGTTGGAGCTTCCCAGGGAAAAAAAAATCCACACTTTTTCCTACATCTGACTGAAGCTTTTGATTAATTCTCTGTAGCTGTTTCCAGTGAAGAAAGGTAGCCATGGAAGAGAATATGGAAGAGGGACAAACACAGAAAGGTATTGTAATAAAATTGCTTTCTCTCTGCAAGGAGATAATTATTTTTGCAGTTCCTTATTTGCTTTAGCAGCATGCTGTAAGGTTAGTGGATATCCTTATGTGGCAGATGGGGAAATATTCTTTCCATACCTTTTACATCATTTGTGTCTCTGCAATATCACCTAGTATTAATAATAGTGACTGTTGTCTGATATCTAGTATTAAAAGAATCTAAATAGTGAATTTTACATCTATGCTAATAATACTGCAAGCATTTAATGCAGCCTGCTTCCCAGCCCGGTCTTTGTTAACCTTCATTTATTTCATGTTTTCACGCTTGTCTAGCTGGGTCAAGGGAGTCTAGTGTGAACTAAGAGTGAGCTACTTGCACAATATTTGGAGCTGGTTGTGGTTGGATATCTAACAATGTAGCCAATATTTACACCTTGAATGATAGTCCAGGCTGAACAAAGACGTGGTGTATATTTTGTAAACATTCAGGCAGTATTGAAATTTTCCTCCTGCCTTTTTTCCACTTTTGTTTTACAATGTGTTGAAGCAGACTTGCTATAGTTCTAATATTTGCATTGCACAGATTTGTGTCTTACTGAAATGAATTTTGCACATTGCAGCTGAAATGGCTTTAGCGAGATGTATACAGCATGTTCAGAGCATTTCTGTTCCACTGTTGCTGGTCAGGTTAAAAATAACAACATTATGGGATGTGTTAACACTTAAAGGTGCAATTAAAAATTATTGCAGACTGTTTATTAATTTGTGATTCTGAGAAATACAGTGGGTTTTGCCTTTTCACTTGTTTTATTCTGTACAAGCAACGTTACAGTAGTCAAAGGAACCGAGGTTTTTTCATTTTATTTAATGCAAGCACAGAGGGTAATTCTAGTGAATATTTGCTGTGTAAAACCATGTATACTTTTCATTTTGCATTTATTTTGAATTCAATTCCATGTTTGAGGAGGATTTAGGAACTTGCCAAATTATTTATTATAAAAAGCCATTTTTTTCTGCGCTGAGGCCATATTCCGATTTTCCACTCCCTGATCAATCTGCTTTCTACATGTAAATGTCATGCTTTGTCATTATAAGTGACCCATTTAGACAGAATACAGCTCTGAATTGTTTATGATTTTGACTTGATCTAGATGCACAGTAGACAGTCATGAGAACGCTAAAAGAGGATATATGTCCCCCTCTGTATGTATACGTACGTACTTCTGTTTATAGATACACAGATTAGTATCTGGTTGATTTCAGCAGTTTCTTCAGTTGAATTTTATTATTTGCAAATGGCAGAAATAATGGGAAGTACAAGACAGTCCAGCTGTTTTGTTTTGTTTTCTGAAGGTAAAATCAATACTTTTATTGTATGGCTCAAATTATTTAGAGTGCTTTATATTTACATGTTGGGGGGGTTGAGTCTGAAATGCTTTTTTTTTTTTTTTCCCTTCTGGAAACAATGATTTGAGCTGTTTGATCACTGAATCAAAATACTTCATTGTTACTGAATGAGATTGCCTGAAGAAACAGTGTGAAATTCAAAATCAGAGGAAAAAAAATCAGAAAACAGTGACTAATTTAGTATATTAAGAGAACATGTTATTGATAAACTGTCCTCATTGTTCATATGATAAGGACTTGAATGACCAATAGCCACTCAAAATGGTGTGATTAATAGTGTGATTACAACAGCTAACACTACTTACCCCCCACCCCCCATTTACAATGCCATGTGTTCAGCTTTTTTCCCCTTTAGTGGTACCCAGCTGTCATCACAGACAGTGACAGAAGAATGTTAAGAGCTCACAAATTACATGTATTTTTCCTTGGTGTGGAAGGGGATGTTGCTTAGTTGCTGTGGCCCTACTTGTGAACCTGTCGTGTCAGCCTGTCATGTTCCCACTTTGGATTATGACAACTTATAAAATGTATTTAGAGTGAAAAGAAAACTAACAATTAAGGAGGAAAATGAAAAATTTCTTTTTTGAATCTTTGTGGATGCCTGAATGCAGATATTGGAATGAAGTATAGGGATTATTATGAAATTATGGATCTCTAAGGTTTGCACTTTGGACTTCAAAAATACTGACTGTTATTAGTATGATGATACTTCTCTTTCATAGTTTCTGGGTTTTTTGCTTTCATTTAGTGTGATTTATCTATTATGTGTTTAACTGATATCCGTAGTATAGTTTGAGGTCATCTGGACTAGTTTTTCTAACTGTGGTGTCCCAGCAACTTTAATTGTAATTCATATATTCTAATTTTCATCCTCCTGACATCTTGAATGAAACTGTTTCTTTCTTTCTTTCTTTCTTTCTCCTCTGCTTTCTACAAAATCAATGGGAGTATAAATTGTCACTGATTATCAACTCCTGTGCTCTTCACAGCAGATGCTTTGAACCTCCCACTGAACAGCATTACGTCTTCCTAGCAGCCATGATGGAAGGGAATACTTTGATGCATTTCACAAATACGATGCATTTCATAAATATGCTGAAAGCTCGAATATGATGCTTGCAGATTTGAAGTCTTGTTAGTTTAGATAATTTTATGCAATAAAATATTGATAAATACAAACATAATTCTGACTATAGTTGTTCCAAATAGTGATCTTCCTCCTTACACAGTATCTGTGCATTCTAGTGTTTAACAGTTAGGATTTGTTTATGGTTGTATCTGGGAAAATTGTCAGCAGGCAGATATGTTTTCTGAA
>NW_020799098.1:38418742-38444339 GCF_003259725.1 Athene cunicularia
CCCCCCCCATATTTTCTTTCTGTTGGCCTTGGGAAGTGTGATTTTTCTTGGCATCAGTACCCTTAATATGGTAAATTAAAATAATGCTGTTGTCTAGCAGTTTTCATAGGTAAAGCTGTAAAAATTGAAATCGGGAAAAACTTGTATTCATTCATTTTCTGATTCAAGGTATTAGAAGACCTGGATGCTCCCCCCACCCTTATTTCTTTGATACCACATTTCCTTTGCTTGCAGGCCAGTACAGGTTGGGGGGAACATTTCAAATGTATTTGCTACACAGCTGTCTGTAGCTGTCCAAGAACTGAAAGTGTGTAGAAATGCTGGCTGAAACATTAGCTACATGTGAACACTAACAAAGTAAAAAGTCATAACATCTCAGAAATATCAACTTGTTCATGATTTCCATAATAGTGACATTATGCTACATGCCCAGAACTGTAATATACTAAGAGCTTTGACTGCAAATATGCTGTCTGGAAAACCTGGGATAACTAAAGCCTGTAATTTATTTGACTGGTTTATTTTTTCAAAAAATGATCAGCTCCACTTAAAAGCAGAAGTTTCACTGATGTCTTTAGGGATGCATGCTAATTTTGAAAACCTCATGCATAAATTTGCATGTGTCAGGGGTAGGTCTCAACTGCCAGCATTTGAAAGACAATGACGTCAAACTGTTAGTTTTGCTATGTGGAAAAAGATATCAGTCTAGTTACTGCAGAACAGATCTTCCCTCCATGAAAGCAGTAAGATTACGATGATGTTCCCAACCTCAGTCATTCATGGCAATAGAAAGCTTTACAGAGGGCAGTCACTGTAATTTTTTTGCATTGTGTGGGACTTGGTACAGTGGAGTTTAGGATTATTCTCACAACGTATCTATTTTGGGAAAAAGAAACATTCTGTATCACAGCAAGGCATACTTATAGCACTTGCACTAAATTGAACATGGATGTGCCTTTTTTATGGTTCATCCATAACTTCATTTTGTAGTTTGAATTCCTTTATAAAATAAACTCTGAGCAATAGATGGAGCTCTCTTGGCTGTAGTATACCTAACAAACAGATGTGGTTTCACTGGTAGAATAGAAGAAAAAAAAAAAAAAAAGTAGAATATAAATAATGATTTAGTATTTGGTCTGCATTAGTGATTTAAGTGTATCTGCAGCCTGTTATCAAAGCTTTTTTGTTTGTTCCACAGCATGCCAGTAAATGAAAGCTTTAAGCAGAGTTTTAGAAGAAAGTCAAGGAGTCTAGGATGCTATCAGTATGTACATGCAGCCTCTGCTTCTTCAGCCGTGAGAGGCTGAATTGCTTCCTGTCACTTCAGTAATTTTTGGAAAATGGCAGACTGACTTAGTAGCATACTATAGACTAGATGAAAGTGATGATTTTTATGTCATATTAAGAAATAAACCAACAGCAAAATACTCAAAACACTGCTGGCATCCTTTGCAAGTTAGTCTTCTAAATCTTTTTATTTACCTCTAAATGAGAACAGTTGTCCAGTCTTTCATGTGACTATTTTTAGCAAGTTGGTTAAAATAAAGAGCAAATCTCAATAGTTTGCACTGTGGTTTTGCTGTGTGACTATACTTGTAAATAAAGCCAAGGAGTTATTTTCTGTTCTTTAACATAAATGCCACACTGTATGCTTGTGTCTTCAGTTAGATCCTTTTTATGTTAGTACTTTGTCTAGTCCTACAGGACACGGAAATACTATGTTTTCTGAGTAATTTGGAAACAGTTTTAAAATCTATCTGGCCTTACAAATAGGAAGTAGCGGACATTTGCTTGCTGATATTCTTCATACAAAACCTCACTATAGGCATATTCCTGCTTAATACTCCTTAGAAGTTAAATAATAAGGTTTATTAAAGAAAAATGCAGTAACATTCAATATGAATTTGAAGTTAATTGTTCTAATATTGTAAGCTGTTCTCCTTTATGTAGTAACTAGAATCTACATTTCTTAATATTCTTGCATGAAGAGCAGTGAGTTCCAGAGCTGAAATTTGAACATATATTATTATTCAATACATTAGGCTTTTATTCACAAACAATGATGTAAAAAAGATCCAGTCTTGCTTACTTATTTAATCTTTAACATTGAAATGTCTCTGTTAATAGTAGAAAACTTTGTTACAGGCTTAACATCATACAAGTCATAGGCATGAAAATCCAGTATTAATAGGACCTAATTATATTTTTATATGTGTTATTAGAGAGTAAAAAAGTATTCCAGCTGCTCTAAGGCAGATGGCATCCTCAATTCAGTGTGTGAGAATTTAAGTCTTCATGGTAATTTTGACACTTGTATGTCAAGTTCATAAATGAGCTATTTTAGAAATAAGATCTTTCATAAGGAAGAGATGTAAATGCTTTGAAAAAAGTTAATATAAATTAATAATTTTAAATATATTAATTTGTGAAATAATACTGTATCAAAAAACATAAATTCATGAAAAGCTTTTTTGTAGCTTCTGAAAGTAAAGGCTCTCTTTGGGTGAAAAAGGGTATTTTGGATTTTGAATTACTCTGGAAAAAATAAGCATTCAGTAATGATAAAACAATACTGCATATATAGGAAAACTAAATTCGATTCAGCTTAGTGCTGAGGCTCCTTATGGAGAAAGATTGAGGGATTGATATATCTAATATGTAAAAATTATTCATTTTATATTGTGACTATGTATTCATTTCAGATAAGCACCTTAAACAATTTTGGCAATGCAATTTTTAGCCTATTTGAATTGTCTGCTTCTGCTCTAAAATTAAAGATGGAAGAATGAATGGAATGCTGCTGGCCTCACATAATGACATTTGTTTTCATGATACAATAGTTTTGAACTGTTAATTCTCTCTAGATGATAAACAGGTGAGAATATGCTCTTTCCTCCTATATGGAGAATTAAGAAGATAAAAAACCCCCCACATTTTTGGGCTGTTCTGTTTCAGATTGTAGATACTGTGTATGATTTTATAAAAAGCATAAAGCACATAAGAACCTGATGGCCATTGAAAATCAGAATGTAAAAAAGGCAAAGGTGAATATTGATCTTACATCAAATATTTTTTTTAGTTAATATTCCTTTTGACAATTCTGTTTCAGAAGAATTTTCAGGCAATTCATGCAACTGAAATGCATAATTCCTGCAGCTATTTTATCACATGACTGTTTTCTGAAATAGATCAGCAAGTCCCACATTGACGTGTTGTCACAAATCTTTTGCTTGGGGGCACAGGGAATTAGAGCCTTCAGTTCCATTGTGTAAGGAATGAGAAATAAGTCTTGTCATTTTCTCAGCTTCAGAGAGATCAAACTCAGACCATCAAAATTGTGAGGGTCAAAGATAAACTATATAGAGATTAACTATTAGAACTGTGAATTTTTGTGCACATATGCTCTAGGGCCTTATGAGGAAGGCCACTGACACAAAAAGTGGTTTAAGTATTCTGTTAGCTTGTCCATGTCAACTCTCATACTACAATATGCTAATTTTAAGAAGGTCAATTTTTTTCCCCCCTTTCATATTTTAATCTTCTTACTAGTCATCATGTAGGACTTCAGTAGTCCTCCCAAAATTTATACTACAGCCACCTGGGGCAACGTTGTTCTAAATAACAGTTGCTAAAATATCACCAACTACTACTAAGTACAAGGATTACTCTTCTCTTTACATTTATAATACCTCTGATATTTACACTTGAAGAGTTTCTGAAGAATTTTTATATGGTTCACATAATGAAAGGTTTTGGGTTTTTTTCAGTAGTGATAACAATACAACTGTACAGCAAATGAATATCACAAGTAGTATCAATTTTAACAAAAATCTCTCATTACTAGTGATGTGAGGGGAGCAGTGCATTTACTGCACTTGTGGTATAAAACTAGACCAACAAAAGGTGGATTTCCTTCCCTTTTAGCATATGAGCATTGCAGGGAAGTGCTGATGCCAGAGCATAAATGAAACTCAGGTAAAATATAATGTTTGTAGTTTCAGTAAGCATTCCTCACTTGTCAGTATCTTCCCATTTGTGCCCCGAGTGTGTTTAGTTTTTCTTTAACTTCCTTTAAAAAAAGAGTAGCTCATTGTGAGTGCTGTCCTGCTGCTTTTCATTTCTCTGTGGAAGCACTTTCTTTTTAGCATCTGAAAGGCGTGGAAATGAAACTGTACAGCATTTTATAATTTCTTCTGGGAACATGTAATATAAGATGACAAGTGCTGCATGTTTATTAAGTCATAGCTGGTCCCATCCTATTCTCAGTCTGCAGCAGGGTTATTTTATACAGGTAAAATTGGTCATTATGGAGGAATTTGAAGGAAGAGAGTATAGTAGCATAGTGAAGTGATCAATCAGGGATTGCTTTGCATTAAGGCACAGTGGGAATAAAGTAGAGATGAATTTGCTGACAGACATTGAAGGAGAGGCAATATGATGAAAAGAAGAAAGGAATAAGCATTTTAAGTTGAAAGACCTTTGGAGTGCTTCAGAAGTTTGAAATTGATATGGAAATAGAGGAAGACAATATTAGAGTTAAAAGAATGACAGATACTAACAGTTGGTATTTCAGAAAAGACCTATAGAGGGCCTTGATGGTAATTTTATGAGTTTCTTTAGAAATAAAATGTGTTTTAAGGTAGAGTGTTTTTAAATGGCTTCCAAATCTTTACCTTTTAGTCTCCCCCCCCAAAAAAAATTAAAATATTGTGTTGGTATAATGATACAAGGCTCAATAATTTTAAACTTAAAACCCAACAAAACCACAAGTAATCTGAAAAGAATAGTAGTAGATTGATATTTTCAGATTAGTGTTGGTAAATAAAATATTTTAAGTTTTACATAAAAAGTTACTAAAAGCATAGATTCAGATTATCTCTTAAAAATAGTGAACATGTAATTTAAACACATATTTTCCCCCCATGTAAAATGGCAGCCATGCTATGTTCATGGCTACCATGGTAATATTGTAATATTACTATGGTAATATTGTAACTGTAGGCAGTTTCTAACTATTTTTAAGTTATGCAGAGGTGAGGGGAAGAGGGAGACCAAATCTGTTTTTATTTTAAAGCGATGAGAAATAGGGAGTTTCCCTTAGTTGGAAAAGGAAAGTATATCACTTCACATACATGGAAAAGAGTTTTCACAGTTGACCCGCTAGCCTAGTTTGGTGAAGGAAGCTAGTACTGCATACCCTTGCCTAGCAAGGTGATGGTAGCCAGTGTGGGAGGCTCCACAGTATAGTGGCACCCTCTACTACTGGTGAATCAGCTTAGCTTTCTTTATGTAATTCATCAAAGCCTGCCACCCCCTGATTTTCCACCACATATTCTCTTACTCTATTAAGCTATATGTAATAGTAAGCAGCTGACATAATTTTGAATCTATTCAAAAGCCTGTAGAAAACAACCATGGGAAGAGCTTGGGGTGTCTCTTTGCAGCTTTCAAGTGGGGACATGTTTGGCTATAGCTAAGAACTTAGGGTTGCATATTTTTATACAGGAGTAGATCTGGAGCTTCTGGTGTCATGGTTTTGATTGGTATCTCAGGGGGTAGATGAGGAACCTATCCAAGCCAGGCACCCATTCCTGTAGTTGGATGGCACAGAGCTCTGATCTTCACCTCTCCAGAAGAAAGCCAGTACGTACATCCTGTTGTGTTCTACTTCCATCTGCCAAACTGTTTGCTCCCCATCTCTTGTACCCTTCTATTACACATCTCACTTCAAACTCTTGACCTTCAAAAGATCATCTGCTCTGATATAGTGCAAGTTACTAGCAGGACCTTGAAAGCTTTTGGACTTCTTAATACTTACAGCCTAGAATCTGTGTGCAGAAGCTGGTGCTGTGGTAAGTTTCTCCAGTATGACAAGGAGAATCGGGACTGTGGTAGTCAAGACATTATGTAGGCTGCTGAGGGTAAATCCTCCAAGTCTGCACTAAAGGTGGAAGGCCATGGAAGTTAGCACTGTTGCTAGTTCTGTTCCTGTTCTATCAGTAAATAAATCCTAGCTCTTAAGACTGCTCTTTAACATTTCAGATGACTAAATGTTAGTAGTTTTGGGTGGTTTTCTTTCTTGTATCTTTTGAAAAAATCATAAATACCCAGACTCTAGATATTATGGTGGCATATAAAGCCCCAGAGAAACTTGCAGTCTCTTTGTTAGCCTATAGAAGTATACTGCAGAGATTAGTAAGCCTCCCATATTTCAGGTTTTACTTCATTTCCTTCGTCTTCTGGGAAAATTCAGGTCTTAGATTTTGACCCATAAAGTCCAAATGGCTTGAATATAATGTGGGAATTTATGGAACACCTTGAATTTCATGGCATTCTAGGCATGCTGCCAAAGACAGCTGTACATAACTTACTGCTAGAACCCTCTCGGCATAATTTTTATGTTGTTGTGGTTTGTGATAAGGCTTTGGTAATACTGCCAGGAACTACAAATTCTGAGGTGTTCCTATTGGATAAGAAGAATTAAATACACAGTTCAAGTAATATAAAACAGAGCATCTACCCTTTCTTACAAAGTACAAGAGAATTAACTTTTGTTTATTAGAGAGGTTGAAGGACATTTGCTCCAGAGGGAGTCATACTCTTGATCTTGAGGGAGCGTTTGTGAGTTACCTAACTAGCTGCGAAGTCATTCAATGGAGAACTACCTTCCCCGTTAGTGAATGGCAATAGACAAGCTAAAGTTACCTTAATCTTTTCAGTAAATTAATTGTTGCTTTTTACCAGTTAAATACCATATTATATTCTCATGTCATAAGTACAGTGATTTATACTCAGCAACTTCTTGCTCTCTACTGGCCTGCTTGTTCTGTGACCTCTGCTGTGAAGATTATTTCCAAGTAAATTTTTCTGCATAATTTATTTACCATGTTCATGATGCAACTTGGAGGTTGAATCTCATCTCTGGGATATTTACATTTGATATGTTCCCTTTTCAGTGAAGGAGGTGGGCAACAACTCAGCTGTGAGTGCTGCTGTCACTGGGACAAGACAAATACTTCTGTGCCCTACCCGAGTATAATGTTAAACAGGTCAGGTAGCTGCAGTAGAAGAAAGGTGTTGCAGTAAATGCTACTGGATGTAGTGAGCCTACATTCAACCTCTCTGGCTGTTGGGTTAGTCCATTGTAAAAAGCCTTAATTGAGCAGATGTCCGTGAACAGATTTTTATTTTTACTGATAATGATGAAGTCAATAACATTTTGAATTCTGCATGTGGCACAAAAGAACTTACAAACTTTTAAAGGGTAGTGTTTTTCATGAAAAACCAATAAAGAGCATGCACTTATTGGGGGTTGCAGGTTGCTAATTAATTGTAAATAACTCAATATGCATAACTGAGGATGAAAGCAAATGTCTGAAATAGCCTTGAGAAAGGCATCATTGACTACTGGCCACTGTGTTATTCATAAAGGTATTCAATTTTATATTATTGAATGTTGCATTACTGATTTTTAAACGAGTAGCTTTAGTGTGAAATGCTTCCCACTTAACATGGTTTGCCTTTGTTCATGACTTGACAAGCCACTCCTATACTTGCATTTCTAGATAAATGACACAAATACAGTGATTTACTTTCTCATGGAATAGTCTTAGGTATATAAAATGCTTTTGCTATTTGTTGGATGCCTCAATATAGCAGTACAATTGTTTTAAGACACTTTCCCAGTCTTCTAATTTCTTCCTGAGAGTTTGACCACTACTTCTGATCAACATAGACTTTTAACATTATAAATAAGCATAAACATGCTTTCTTCCCTACCTTTTCTCTTAGTAGTAGGTTGCAGTTCCTTGTGAACACCTGCAGATTCTCTTTGCCATCCTTATGCTATTCAAATCATCTTACTGCCATGTTACTTAACCAGATGGCTGAACTAGATCGAAACGAAACAGTATCTTGTTTCCCAAGTGTTCATAATTAGCCTCTGAGCCATAAATTTTTTCTTCTGATTAGTCTTGACTGTATTTGCTACACAAGACTTCCCTTTTGCTGGAAAATTCATAGTCCTAGTAGGCTATTAAGGACCACTTTCATTCACACTACCCACCAATGTTGGAGAAATGAATGTAATTTGCTGGTAAATATGTACATAGACCTTGATTTTGGGGTAATATAATGCTTCTGAAATTATAAACACAAGTAACTTCAAAATCTGGAAAATCAATGACCAAGGTTCTGATCCTGGAAAGACATGTCTGTATCTGATGTCATGCACTGTGAGTAATGCCATTGGTTTTATACTAATTATGCACATTATTCACAGAAGCAAAAAGGAAGTGTATGCACAGTCTTTAAGACAACAATGCTGTGGAGTAATCTGCATGTAGCTGTTGGGTTTTTGGAAGGAAATCTGTGAGAGGATATGATGATGCAATTTAATAGGGTCTGAGAGGAGAAAACTGGAAGGAAGATTGAATGGAGTTTATCAGCTGGGGTTTTTCTGTTTGTTTTGCATGGCATTACAGTAGATTAATATGTTTTGTCTCCTGTGGCTGTCTGCAGGCTCCAAGAAATTATTATTTTCTTCTTGGCTGCTTTAATTTTTAAGGATTTTTGGTTGTGTTTTTACTTTGAATTACTGGCATTTGATTCACTCTTGGGCAGGGTATGCTGTAACTTCTAGTGGTATTGAAATATTTTGCTAGTATGTCTTGTCCATATGCTTAAGCCAAGCTGATAATCAAATGTGCTCTGCAGATGGAATTTTCCCCAAGGCAGGCTACTAGTGACCTTTTTACCTTTTCTCTGCAGCATGGTCATAGTCTGCTTTCTAAGATTATCTGGGATTTTAATTTCATTACCTTCCTGCTGCTAGTGCAAGGACTAACACTGGTGTTAACCTTCTTGCAGTCCTCTTGTAATAAACTATAGGTGAGACTTTTGGTCTTTCAATGCAGATTTGAAACAGCGTGTTGGTTAGTTTCTTGTGTTTTGTGGGATAGACTGGAGTAGATATTTGATAAGTCTTTCTGAACTGATGGTCTATTAGAAGGTTCTGGACTCTGACAATGCCTAGTGTGAACACAGAAAACATGTATATGTTTCTGAGATTTTTTGCCATATAAACTGTGCTGTTTAAAATCTTACATGGAAAAAAGATACTGTTGCCAGTGATGTGTAGAGTTTGCAGGAGTATCTTCTAGTTTTATATTACCATTCTATCATACAGATAAAATTAATCAAATAAGGTGCTTCTCGCTGTGACTATCCTAAGAGTCTAGTAAAACATGTATACTACAACCACAGCCATGGTAAGTGGCATAAAGGCCAGAAAATATAATGTAAATTTATTCCAGCTCTTCAACAGCATATGGAGGCTACCGTTTCTCAAAGATGTCCTCTTTCCAAATTATTCTAGATATATGAATATTGCTCACTAGTGAAAACACTGGAGTAATTATAAACTAGCGGTGAGGAGGTCTTTTAGGTCAGCTGTGTTTATGCTAATGGTTCAGACAAGATATTTTTCTCCCCCCTCCCCATCTGGTACAGTCATCAAATATTTAAGACACAGGGGAACCTGTTATGGACATTTGGGGTCTTTTATCAGTTTTATGGATGTGTTTACATATGGGGGACTTCTGCTGTTGATATTTTCTTGATTCTGATCTGTTACACATGCCCATACCATCTGTATTGCCCGTATCTCCAGCAGATATCCTTCCATTATTACCTGTCATATTCCTCTCTAGAAAATGAAAACATGTAATTTATTACATATTTATTGACAGCCTTAACTTCTAAAATCCAGTACAGGCACCTCTGCCATTCTTGAATGTGATTGGAATATGTAGATTTCAAGACTAAAGTACTTGTAGCTAGCTGTGGCTGTGTTTTGTGGCTATTATACACAAGCAAAGAGCTGAAATATACACTATTTTCCTGAGAGAACAGTTATGTCCGTGCCTGAGGATTTACCTTCTAAAGCACAGTTATTCCTACTTGT
Organism: Athene cunicularia; assembly: GCF_003259725.1. NCBI lineage: Eukaryota > Metazoa > Chordata > Aves > Strigiformes > Strigidae > Athene > Athene cunicularia. The sequence continues at coordinate 38,428,707 of NW_020799098.1, forward strand.
CTGTCTTGATTTATTTCTCATATTGTTTTATTTTTATTATTATCTTTTAATGTAAACTTAACTGGATTTGTTGTAGCTGCTGCAGTTGCTAAATCTTGTGATATCTGCTGAGATCTTATTTTTCTCCTTTGGTTGTTCTTGTCCTCATAATTCCTGATCATTTTTTGAGTGCGTACAAACTCTGCACCTGAAGCTGGAAAGATGGGATGTCTACTACTAGAGGTTTGAACATACTGCCACTCAGGAGTCACTGATCTGTAATCATTCCTCTGATCTAATACTCTGACAAGGTGATAGACTTCAATATTACTACAGAATGTGGTTGTTTTATTTCTAAAGGGATAATTTTACTAGACTTTTGGAGTCCTTCAGGGACAATGAATTACACAATGGCCCAGATGTAACAAGCAATATAAGAGTAGCAGTCATTAAACTAAATTATTGCAGTCATCCTTACTGTCCTTAATCTGTTACCTTTTTGTCCATAACAATCTCAGTGTGATAAACTCTATAATTTAAAAGCTTCCCTGCAGAAATGTGATCAGGAATAATTTGACTAGGGGTAGTAGTGGGTAATAGTGCTGCAGAGTTTCTACTATGCATGGTCATAAATTCTGTAATAAACTAAGCTAGTAAGTACTAAAATGTAAAATACTTGCACGGAGTGAATGTAATGAAACAAATTTGCTTGTTGTATGTGGGAAAGCATGTTAGAAACCTCCACAGCAATGTTTTCACTATTGTCAAAATATGAAAAAAACTTTCTATATTTTTCATTTTAATGATGTTATCTAAAAAGAGGGCTATTATAGGCATTTGCTTTATGCAGTTGCTTTGACTGTTTTTATTATTTGCCCATTATGAGTCATTGTATTAAATTGTTTGGTTTTCCTTTGTTAAGAAAAAATAAGGAAACACTAGCCTCTTTTCTGAGTGTCTTTATGGTTGTTGGGATAGAATAGCAGTTGCTCTGTTAGTGTCACAGTGTTTATTTTAATCTCTGAATTAATTTTCTTGGTTGCTAGGCAATTCTACTTCATAGTTTTAATGGAAATGACTAATTCAGGGTGCTCTCATTTCAGAATATGTGATCCTTTGCTTTAAAACTGAAACTAGAATTCTCTATGACATAATTCTTGACAAATACTCGTGTCGGTGCACAATTTTATGACTAATGAAATATCCACATTTCTGTTATCCAGTCCTGTATTTCTTGTACATTCCCACAAAGCCATAGTAAATCTAAGGTTTTCAACAGAGGCACAACTGGGCTTTTATATCTGCGTAGAGGATAAATGTCTGCTCTAATGTCTGACATTTTAGAAATTTTTAAAGGTAGTTTATGGAGCTTGGTTATGTAGTATCTATTTGGAGCTGATATCAGTTGTCTTTTTACATCCTCAATGGCCGTGGTGTAATAAGTGCTGTGTATCTCAGTTACTCAGCTTGCAGATTAATTCATCAGACCTTGCTTTTTAGCAGTGCAGGGAAGTTCAAAAATAGGTATGAATATTAAAAGTAGTAATAACCATATTAATGAAAACCTCTTAACAGTCTGTAGTTCCAGAGATGTTTTTGATACTGGAGAAATACTGTGTCTCAAGACAGTTTCTTTCAACTTTAAAATACTGATTTCTGCTGTTTCAATACTAGTCTTATTTAAGGACAAATATAAAGGAAAAAGAACTTTAAATGAAATTTCACAGGTTCCTCAGTGTCAGTGGTGCAGAAGTGTAAGCCTTGTTTATTTTGTTGCTATCAGCTGTGCTTTCATTTCTTCTGAGCTATCAGCTAGTGAAATACTGTCTTTTGGCTTGTTATCTCCATGACGCTCTTATGTTTCCATGCTGGTGAGCTGCACAACTTGGAAATGAATGAAATCCATCCTGCTTCTTTGTAGAAGGAGAAAAGCTTACAGAATGTCGAAGACTTACCCTAGTAGACTGCTCCTGACATTGGTTCAGGGTTTATCAGCTCGCATTGTTTAGCCCAGAGCATCATTCTGCATGCTTAATTGCTCATTATATTTCTTCTCTCTAGTTATTATAAACTTGCCTTCCTGATAGTGGTCATTTTTTGGTACAGTTAGTGCACTGACTACAGCTGATTTGGTCTGAATAATTTGTTGCCATCAAAGATATAAGTGATGAGTCTAATTTTGTCCAGCTCAAAGATGTAATATGTTATCAAGACAGAAGACTGGGAATGCTATATATTTTAATGATTTTGTAATAAGTACACAGTCTTTGCAGTATCTATTAATACAACTAGCCTCTGGCAAAATCTTCCAACTACAGACTTACAACTTTAATTACAGCTGATGTTGGTGTTAGGTAAGCAACAATACTGTGCTATTTTGGAGCTTTCTAATTGGATTTGAAAGAAACTTCAAAAATCCATACAATTATAAGTATTTTCAAGACTATTTCAAATTGATATAGGAAAAAAAATCATTCCGGTGTATTCCTCACAGAACAATGTGCTTTTTTTCAGTTGCTTGGTTTATATGAGCTATTATTAAGATGGGTAGATAGCCAGAATGTTTGCCATTGTAAGGAAAATGTACAATGAAAATAAGAAGTGGATCATCTGTATTCAATATATACTTGGGAAACCTCACTTTTTGTAAATGAGAGGTGGAATTTACAGCAAAAATAAATAAGATTATTTCGATATTAGCGAGGTCTAACAACTCATCTTGATCTGTTTTACCACTTAAAGAAAGCAGTACTGAGAAGATAGTTTTCAATTTGTGAAACAGAATTATGAAACTCCTGCAACAGAAACATAAAAATGTTAATGTGGGTGAAAGAAAACCTGTAGGGGATATGAAATAAATTTCTTAATGCACATACACCATATACCTTGGCTTAGTGAGATAGAGCACTTGGATAAACTGGTTGTAAAAACAACTGCTTTACATAACAACTTTCCTAAATACCAACAACTACCTTGCAATAAATAGGGTAAACCCAACAAAACAAAAAACCTATCTAAGACCTTCACAAGGTAGTTCCAGTAGTGCACAGCTTCAGTAGGTACAAACATTGGACCTTTGTCCAATATATGAATTCTCAGCAAGATTACATGATTAAAAAAAGGAAACGTGTGATAGCAATAATTTCCATCATGCTTGGTAATTCCAAGGAATGAAATTGTTATGAAATAGTGAAGGTATCAAAACTTATATTATCAGATTAAAAATAGAGCTGCTCTTGTAGCCAGTAATTCATAAATTACTGTTTTAGCGATAATGTTTTATGAAAATTATTGGGATATCATTTAAGATTCTGGACTGAGATATGAAAGATCTGAAACTGATTATCTACATCATTTATGTTTTTCAATTTGACCTACAGAAATGACTACAAAATGGTTTGTGCCCTTGAAAAATCTTACTTTAACTCACTGTGTCTTGACTTCCCATTTGTGAAAAGCAATATAGGACATACATAAGATTTCATTTCTTCCACCCATTCTATGACATATTTATTGCTTTAGTAGGTCATAGTCTTTACATTTCTACAATGGGAATTTCTTAGCTGAGCCTTGTAGATACTAAAGAAAGACAGAGTATGCCAGGGAATATTTACTGATTTGTAAATAAATTAATTCATCGCAGCCATTAAATGTTCTTTGCTATTATAGTTGGAATACAGGGAAATTGATGTCTATTGCCTGTCCCACTTCAGTTTCTAACTAAATATTTTATTTAAATGAGCAAAACTAAAGGAGTTGCAATCATGATGCATATGGCATGTGTTGGTAAAATGAAGAGTGACAGACCTTTGGTTTTTAGCAGTGACATAATCTAAGGCAGAATGCTGTGATATACATATGGTGGATGTCTGCAGTATGCCAAAGGAAGGAACAGTTCAGAAAGTTGTTAACTTCAGCCCTTTCAAAAGAACTGGATTTCTTAGTGATAATAATGTGTGATATGAAAAATTCAGGACAGATATGATGCTGCTAGGGGTCAGTGTCTCTTTTTACTCATTTTACAGAAGTGATACCCAACCATGACAATTTGGCCTGTATTTGCTTGTCTGTTTTTTTTTTTTTAAAAAAAAACACACACAAAAACCCACCCCCCCTCCACAAAAAAAACCCCACCAAACAAAACCACAAAAAAACAACTAAAATGCATTTTCTTAAGATGGATGGCTATTTTTCTTTAGGAAGGTGACGGCAACATTTCAGCTGATGAAATGATGAAAAAGTTTGTTCTGCCTTTGGCAGCAAAAACCATGGACTTTGTATTAACAGCACATGATGGAATAGAACCCGAAATACAAGGGAAACTTCAGGCTGAATTATGGCAAGAGATGAGCAGACCTAACTCTTAATAGGAATATACTCAAAAGACTGTTTCTTACATGTTTCTGCTTTCTTGAAATACATTTTGTGTACTGTCCATGCAAAGGGACTCAATATCTTCCCCAGTGGTTCATGGGATGTGGTCCCATCATATGTCACAGTGCATCCAGTCTCTACCCAGAACTACAAGCACTACCACCATCTAAATTTTCTTAGTAGAAAAACTGTGGTAAGCTCTGCACTGTTATAACAAGATTCATTTCTGCTACTTAAGCTACCTTTTTAAAATGCTGTTTATAGATCTTTAACGGTGCTCTCTAACAAGATGTATGCTTAGATTGTTGAAATAGCCTTCTGCATGCCTCTCACTTTGTTGCAAGTTTGAAGTCCTCTTAAATAGCAGCTCCTGAAATCATGTGATATGAACAAAACCTCAGTAGTTGCATTACTAAAGCAAATTTATGGCCTTTGACTTCAAAGAAATCAATATTCTTAAAATTACACATATAACATATCCTATCAATAGGATATGGGTCATATGGAGGCTCTGACAGCACTGGTGACACTGGCATCATGCACATAATCTATTCTCATTTTCATTTGCATGCTTCTAAAGTTGAAAAGCTCGTGTTTTTTGGTGTTGGTTGTTTGGGTTTTGGGTTTGTTTTTGTGGTAAATAAGAGTAGCCCTCAGGATCTGGTATTTTAGTTTTAGGGTCGAAGCACATGATGGACCTAGCCTTTGCTGCTAACATGCTGAATAACATGCTGAATTCTGCCCTCCTTGGGGTCTGACTGCAGACAACAAATGTCAAGATTAGACTGACTGAAAGCAATGTCAAACTATTATAAATTTCCCTAGGTATAAAAGAATGAAGTATTTATTACAAATTAAACAAATAGTGTAAGACATAGAGGTCTTCGAAGTTAGGCTGACTAGTAGGTGGGCTGAGGAAAAGTGGATGGAACTTTTTCTTCAAGAATTGTAATAGCAGGGTAAGCTCACTAGAGAAGACTAATGATAATGCTAAGAAATCAGTCCACTGAAGCACCGACCCATGTACTGCATCCCTGAGGAAACATGGTTTTCACATTGTGTATGTGAGTCCTGTCACAATTGCTATTTCCTTATGCTTTGGAGTACAAAAAAATACTTTTAAAGGTGCATCTCAGGGGTCTGGAGAGGAGAGAGGTGGGGAAGCTGTATGGCTTTGTTTCTGAGGCTGTCATTTTTCTTAAAGAGTGTCTCTGAGAAGTGACTTGCCCAGCCCCTCAGTGAAGGAACTGAAGCTTCTCTCTTACCACTGTGTTATGAGTACTGCAAATTTTCTTAATTTTTTTTTATTTAGAGAATAACCATTTGTTTCCTTGCATGATGGGCAGAAAAAAAATAACAAGCCTCCCCCCAAAACCCCTGAATGACTCAGTTTTTATTATAATTTAATATCTGAATGTGGAGTAGTCAGAATATATCAGTGCATTTGTCACTGCTTTTGATGATTATATGAACTTTGATCCAATCACTTTCAGATGAGCATTTTGAATTAGTACCTTGCTGACTGTAGAAGGATGAGGCCTTTTAAAATCCTGTAAATAGCCAGAAAGTGCAAAGAAGTTTCTGTGACTCAAAGGTAGATTACCAAGAGCAAGCAAAAACGTGTCATTGCTGTGACCTTGGAATGGTTCATTGCTCACATACAGCGGAACCACATGTAAATTATCAGGTTATGTTAGATGACTTCTAGGAAGGAATTGATATTCATCAACCAGTTGTTACATGTCACATACACTATGCAAAGAGGACTGTTTTACTACCTTTCTTGATTTTTCTCTTTATTGGGATTGTTTTCCTGCAAAAAAACCTTTAACTCTATGAAGTCAGCTTTTCTAGCCATATATGCAACATCTTAGATATAATGTAAACATTTCTTTGAAGTGGCCAGAGTTTTTATGCCTATAGATTACAATAGATTTTTAAATGTCAATATCCTGAAATGTTATACAACTGAGTACTTGATTCTGCTGGAAATGGGACTCTGTGTGTGTGTGAAGGGAGTGGGAAAGGAAGAAAGAAATGGGAAATTGCATATTCCTTTTTTTTTTTTTGAGTGAGTAGTATTTAAAGGAAAGCTCTGCATTAATTTTGTACAAATTTGATAAAAACCTATGAAATAGCATCTATGAATACAAAAAATTTGGAAAAAAACTTATTCTTTTCAACATTCTATCTAATGGGAGTTTCTTGGGGAGACTGAAAATTTTATCCTTTTTTGCTTGATGTTTTCCATACATAAGTGTAGTGCTTTCTTGATATTTGAGACATGCATAGAAAACTATTTGTCCATTAGTGAATACTGCTATTCCTGGGAGACAGATGTATTGCTGGAAGAGGCAGTAAATCTATGGCAGATGAGCTTAGTCATGAAAAGTGCTTTTCTTAGTCCTGGGTAGAGGCAGGTGAGGTAGCGCTAAAAGGTGCTCAGAAGATTAATGTAACATGTGAGCTTGCAATCCTGGGCTATAACATGTGCTAGGTTGTACTAACTGTGCGATAACTATTGTACTTTCTCACTGTAACTGTACTGTAGTTGCCATAAAAGCAGTGTATATAACATCTTGCAGAACAGTTTGGTTTTCTCAGTTCTGTGGAACAAACTAATTTCTAGAAATGATCATGAACAGCAATTCAGTAATATATTTTGAGGAAAAAATGCATTTTGTAGAATATCTGCTTTTGTTGTGAAGCAACCATTAGGCCATTGTATTTCAGAGTCATGATGTACAGATCGATAAGTCTTCCTGTGCTAGCAGCATGGGTAGAACAAAGTTATATGTTGGTGTTCCTTGCCAGGTGAAATTAGGAAAATGGAAAGTGTAGCTTTCTCATGCTCCACTGTTCAGCAAAGCCAAGTAGATCTGGGGGTAAACTAGTCTGGAAGAAATAAATTATTATCATTATTTATTGTCACTAGAGAACAAAAGAACAACAGAAGAGTGAAGAGAACTTCCATCACGAGGGAATTATGAGCAGCTATGCAATACCTAAGGTGGCTGCTGTCTGGAGTTGTATGGTATATCTGCTTATATTTTCAAAATTTTCGAGGACTAAGTAATAGGGATTAAATATAAATAATGAAAATAATTAAGTGAAGATAATCTCAATGTCATAAATGAATGAAATATCTTAAAAATGTGAAGTGGATTCATTCTGAAGGCTCAGGAACCAGAAGATGAGTTAAAGAATAGAAGATCCTTTAACACTCCCCACCCCCAAAAAAACCCAAACCAAACAACAAGTTTGAGGTTTTGGGGTGGTTCTTTGTCTGTTTTGGTGTGTGGGTTTTTTTTGGTGTTGTGGTTGTTTTTGTTTGTTTGTTTGTTTTTGTTTGTTTGTTTCTTTTTTTGTTTGTTTGTTTGTTTTTGTTCTAAGTGGCATATGGGGCCCTGAATTTTGGTCTTCAGTTTATGGCAGTTAATTTAGTCTTTAACAGTTAATTATTTTATGATAGCAAGGCTTGTGACCCCACTGAAGCTGCTGCTTGTGTGAGAACTGTCTTTTAGCTGTTCCTGTCACTTGATTAATGGATTTTCTGGCTCTAAAGCAGGTAATAACAGGGCTATCCAGAATATGTAGTTGAGAGTCCCTGTGTCTAGGGGTGTTGTAAAATGCCGTGGATAGTTAGAGACTGAGTATATAATGCTAGGTCATTGTATCAGTTCGATGAAGACCTTTGCTTGCCGCAGCTGGAAAGTGAAGTGTATCTGATGGGTCAGAGACTGTCAAGGCTGTAGCACATTTAATGACACAGAGTGGGAGACTGGGTAGCTGCCGGAGTTGTCAGTGGCTCGCAAATGAAATAACTAGATGGATTGGGAGTGTTTAATGTAGAAAGGGAGTTGTTAGAACAGGAGGGTCTCCATCTTTTATTCTGTGTCTAAGGGATGTGGTATATCTACATGGCATTTTACTCCTGCTCTTTGCAATCGATGCAAGAAGCCAAGAGGAGAAAAACAGAATTACTTTTGAGCTAGAAGGCGTTTCTGTAGCCGTTAAGCTGAATCTGTACAAAGCTGTGTTGGGGGTGGAATTGGCACAGAGGCTTTAGCCAGAGAGGAAGCCTCGAGGACTTTAGGATTTTCCCCAGGCAACAACAGAAGAGAAACAGAAAATGCTATGTCTGCTTCTAGCTGAAGAGTTCCCATGAACTCTTAGCCCTGTATCACTAGCTAGCTTGCAGTGCTGTGTAGAATGTGCACATTAATTTTTATAAAAACATTGCTTTGAGCAGTAACTCTTAAGTATAGTCCACTACTAAAGCTGTTCTTTGGTGATACTTGCCAAAAGCTGAGTGCAGCATGTGCAATCAATCATAAAATGCTCCTCTAGTACAAAGGAGTGAATTACCTCATTTTTACTGCCCTCAGTGTTTGGCTTTGGGAAATGCAGCGCAGTGTCAAGGAAGCATTTGTTACTGTTGAAAATATTTTAGTGCTGTTTCACATGAAGATAGGAGGCTTTGGACTGGATCTGCTGGAAGTTTTCCCTAAGCTGCTAACTAGGAAGAGAGGCTGGACTTGTGTAGGGGAGGGGAGGGCTACCTAACAGTAAAAGCAGACAGTAGAGTCTGGGTTTTTTTTTTTTGTTCTTTCCAGATGTGGTTTGAGAGGTAGAGAGAAAGCTGAAGTAATACTTTCTTACCCTCTAAAGTGCTCCTGTGGATGTTGATGCCAAATGATATTTGGAAATCTCCATTTCCATGGAAACAAAAACTCTGAAATGATTTTCTCACAATGATTCTCATTTAAGGATATGTTGAGGAGAAACCTTAGGCACCTTTTAGTCACTGGCAGATGCAAACAAAACAGATGATCTTGGTGGGGAAGGGGGGCAGGAATTTGAAGCTTCATAAGTCCTGCAATCAAGATCAGACCAGGCTGTGCAAATTCTTACAGAATTGTCAAGAATTGGAAATTACAGTAAGTGTTTTGCAAACCAGCAGATACTCCTTCACCAGGGCACCATAGGCTTTGCACATGGTCCAGTCAGTTCAGGATAATTCTAATGTCTTATTTCAGAGATACATGAGAAGCTATGCTGTGCTCCAGCTGACATGGACTTCTGACAGCATTTGTTCTACAGACACAGCAAATCTCTCCTGTTTGTGTACCACAGATTTCATGGTCTAAATCTGAGAGAATTTTTAGGAATGCTTCAAAGAGCACACCTCTGAGATTATGCCTATCCTATTGACATTTTCAAGTCCCTCCTGTAAAGCCTAAAAGAGATTCTAAAGTTGTATAAAGAAAAGCTTGCTATATTTTCTTTTAACTTCACTTTGGAATAGTGAAAGTCTTTTTGGCTGTAACTTTAAAGATTGCAGCCTAGATGGACACAATGCATAGCTAATTTAATCCTTAATAATAGATTTTGAAAAATTTATAAATAAGGGTTTTACATTGGAAAACACTGGCATAATGATGGAAGTCCCTATGTCTGAGAGAAACTGACTGTAAGGAAGAGGGGAAAAGAGTGGAAATAGCAAATCAACACAGGTGTGTATCTGTTACTGGTGTGTGATATCTGAAGTATGAGATTATGGATTTGATAAAATATTTATTATGTGAAGTATCAATGTATGTGGTTTTATAATGTTCTTATATTTTGAACAATAGAGATGAATTTGCTGTGAAGGGAACAAGGCAAGATTATAAACAAAAATAATCCTCCTCAGAGCTAGAAGGGAGACCCCTTATGTTATTTTTACACGGCATAGTAACATGGACCTAGGGAGCACTTTGAAGATGTGACAGATTTGGGATTTAATTTGGGGAAAAAAACAAAGCCAGAGGAGCCCAAAGAAAGGATCCAAATTCTCAGTGTGGGATATAAAGAATGTGCTTGGGAAAGGTGGATGGAAGTGAAAGGGTTGTGTGTGGTTCACCCTCTCTATAAATTAGCTGAACTATTAGACAGTACTTCAGGGATATTATGTATAATCTAGAATTGCAATTTTTACCACTTACTGATGGTGAATTTTCTAGAATTAAAGTTATTACCTTTTAAGTTTGTGTGGTATCAGTGGTTTCAGGCAAGCATAAGGAACAATAGCATTCCCCCCAGATCCTGACAATGTTTTAAATAAAAAGTATATTATATAGACACTATGGGTGTCTGAAAGCCACATCAGGTTTGGAAACATCAGTTTCAAGATGTGAAGTGATACCCATTCTTGGGTGTTAATCAGAAAGTTATTTCTGCTGGAGGCAGGTAGTAGAGAAACAGTCCTAGAATTTTAGTAATATCAAATTGCTTCAGTATGGATTCTTATAGCCAGGCAACTAATACACATATATAAAAAATTAGGAGTAAACACATAAATAAACCCTCACTGGTTTAAAAAATAGCCTGTTCTACAGATACTGCAGAAGGCTGCAGCTATTTTTTGCTCTCTGCATGGTTCCTCAGATAATTCCATTTGGTAACTGGTGACACATGCCTTTAAAAAAACAAATTGTTGGCTTTCACTTAAAGTGACAGGGTAATATTGCTAAGAAACTAAAGAATGTACGTAAATCTATATTAAATATATATTTTTGCATTTGGTAATATGCCATTATGTATAATTAGTTCTCTTGATAATTGCGTCTCTTCAAGAAAATTATTTATATTGGAATAATCTATTTGTAGAGAATGAAAAAAAACAGAAGGAAATGAAGCGGGGGAAGCTTTTTGAGCATGCCTGTGATATATTTGTGAAGGGGCAGAACAGCATGGGAAACCTGTAACTACCCTGCACATAGTTCATTTTTAAATATAAATCCATGATCTAACTGGTTTACAGAAATCTCTGGGGTTGTTTTAACGATTTGCTCCTATGGTGGCCATCTATACAGATATATTCTAAATTAACCAATACATTCTTACAGCTTGGAAAGAATGTTTTTATGGTTTAATTTTGCCCAGTTCTAGCAAAGAATGCAATATACAAGATATTTATTTCCCATTACTCTTACGGCAATATTGACTTGTTTGTGAACATAATTAAAATAAGTAAATACACAAATAATGAATGCAGATTACTATGGTAGAAATTTCTCCTTTAAATCAGCAAATGCATTGGAGGATTAAAACATTGTACTGTAAACTCTGTTTATAGTGTTCTGGCCTTTCAGACTGACTGAGATTTTGTTCCAAACATCTTTGTAGTTCAGTTTCTGGGATTTAATCTCTAATGTGTTACACTCGCTATTGTCCCAGTGAATTTGTTGACAGACAGTAATTGGGTCACTGCATTGAAATGCCTGATGTAAGCCCCAAGTTGTCGCTGCTCGTTGGCAAGGCAACCACAGTGGTCCAGCAAACATGCGCAGAGCAGGCTCCTGGCCTGCCGTGCTCAGATTGTGGCACTGGAGGGCAGGGAGGAAAAATCGTGTGGATGCTGAAACAGACAGTGGATTCTTCCCTGTTTTTTTTTTAATGCATGTATTGTCTTTCTGTGGTGGTGGTGGGGATAGAAATGCAAACTTACAAATAAAATGAAGCAATGCACAGCAAATGGTGCTATATATTATGTTTTTTTTCATAAGTATTTGGATATTATTTTAGTTTGGGGGGATTGAATACATTATACACTAGTTGGATCTAGTTCTAATGTATGACAGGAGAAAGATAAATATTTCATAACTGTTTTAGATCTTGTTCTGACTTACCGTTCTCTCCCTGCCTCTTCCACAACTCCCCATAGAGAAGCAAGTGATAAAGTGCTGTGTTCCATGAATCTATAAGTAAGCAGAACTGCACATGCATTGGAATTCTTATGTATGGTACTAGTTGACACTCTTCATTTACTTTTTTTATTTGGGGTATTTTTGGAAGGGGGCACAAAAAAGGAGATAAAATCCACAGATTGTCAGTTTCATTGTCCATTGTGTATTCTTAAATTTGTTTCTCTGTTTTGTTTTTTATTTTTTTTTTTAAATGGGCAGTTTGAAGATAGTTTTGTCTAGAAGCATATCAAATGCTGATGAGGAAAAAGAGAAATTAGTTTTTTGCCACGCTAAACAAACTCTACCAATTATTTTGCTTTTTGTTCAGTCAGATCTAGATTGTGACGAATCACACAACACTGGAAGAAAAAAAATTAATCTCTTGTGCAATCACTGAATTTCTCAAGATTCTTTTATTTCATTTTCAGAGGTGTTATTTTAATGGACATAGATTAAATCAGCTCGTAATTGGCTTAAACCAATAAACCTAGAGTTTCTAAGGCATGAGAAAATAAGTAACCAAAACTAAATTAGTCTCAACAGTTTAAACATTTTTGTGTGAATGAAGGTTTTGAAATAGCATATTAGAATGGTAATAGTAATTAGTTCTAGTAATAATGTAGTATTAGCAATATTAGTAATATCACTAATAGTAATCAGTAGTAACTATAGTATGGTATAGTGATACTAAAGCATGTTTTCAAGAAGGCATGTAGATTATCCTATGTAGATAATTAAAAATGTCATTTACATCAATATATGCAGATGTTAGCATGGTACTTCAAAATAAAGCAAAGTGAGTCATAAAGTTGGGATTAATGTCTCATCTTCAGTGTTTATAGTGGCTTATTCTTGCTGCCCTTACAGAGAGCAGTTAAAACTCCAGTTAAATTAAAATCCCTAGTGCAAAGCCAGCTTTATTTACAGTCCCCACAAAATGGACTCTGAGTGTTTGCATAATTAATAACAATGAAAATTAAATATGCAGGTGGAACTATGTATTTTTTTTTAATCTCAATTGAAATAAACTTGGAGTTTGTGCCTACACAAAAATTTCAAACAAGGAAGAAGAATCCTTTGTCTTATTGAAAAGGAATTCTGCTCCGTCCCCTCAACATATTTAAGAGTGAGGGGAAAAAAGTCGTGTGGAGTTAGCTGGACGCTTCAAACGTATAATATATAAAATGATTCTGTTTCCATTATTTAAAACTAGAGATTTGTCATTATTGTCAGAAACTCTTGAACCAATTTTGTTCTGCTTTAAACAGAAGTTTAAGAGAAATGTTTTTATACTGCATGGTGCAGATGCTTATGGAGGGTTAAGTTGGGAAACTTCACTTGCAAGTAAAGAAGATGGGAATTAGCAGAATTTTTCATGGGTATGTTAGTAGCTTTTCTTAAATGGGTAGAAGTTTCCAGACGTCCACAAAGGTAATATAAATTGCTATCACTTTCTATTTATTTGCTTGAGTTCAATACTTATTAGCATTTATATTGTTACTAAAAGTTAAATATTCTGATTTAGCCAGAAAAACATGGAGTAGAAAGAACTGCCATTTTATCTTGATCTTTAATATAGGTTACTTTAAACCAGCCGTCCAACATTCAGATGACATCACTGATAATTAAATCCATACCAGTTTCTGAAAAGAGGTCCATACACAGGGAAAACTTGAATTTGAACATCCACAAGTTCATAGTAGTAACTGTTGATTTAATTAACTGATTTCTACAGTTGATGCTGAAGCCTGAATGTTACCACTAAACTATTGCAGAAGGACTGTTGAAGGGAAAAGGAAGGAATTTTATAATGGCATAGGTATTAAAATCTTCTCCCTGATCAAGTCAAAGCATCAGTGAAAGTCTTGCATCTGGAGGAGACTCAGCTTTGTTAGTGACACTGTTCCATGGACTACACGTTCAATTGCTTCAGCTGAGTAGCTGATAGATGGAAGAGAAATTGTTTAGACTTTTAGTTTGATGGGCATTGGTAAAACCATCTATTTTTGTAAAATAGCAGTGTTGTATAGAGCTGCTGGGCATACCCTATTCTGTAGCTATGAAGTTTTTAAAGAAATGTATTCAGGTACAAATTCCCAGTTTTCTCATGGCAGCAGCCATAGAGATGGGTACAGTTGCAGCAGCTGGCTGTTCTGCCATCCATGCTAACGCAGTGATCCAGGCTTCCCTGTACCTTTCACATAGGTCTCGGCTATTCCAAAAATCTAGGAATATCAGTATCATAATGCTGCACATCTGGATGTGATATACCACATAACTCTTACCTTCACAACTTGTATGCTTTCCATCTCATTATCTGATCCATAGCAATTACTTCTGCTGAAGGGTAAACTCACATTGCATGGTAAATGCTTCACACTTCATGTTTTGGGCCTGCAGATGTATTTTTTCTGCTATTCTGAAACAGTTTGGAAGATATATAGAGATATATATACACACTGTATAGAAAGAAAAAAATCAAATTACTTGGGTATTTTGGAAGGGTTTTAAAAAGATTCCTAAGTATATGCACTTATAAACAATGGCACACTAGACAAATAGGTAAACTCCAATTCAAAATAGCTGAAAGTAGAAAGTGGTCAAGTTAATTATGAAAATGATTAAATTTTAAAACTGAGGCTAGATGAACACTGAGTCATGATCTGGTACAATGCCACATTATGCTCTGTATATATTTTAGGCAAAAGCGAAAAAATGTGGAGTTAACAAGTCTTGGTCCTCCCAGTATTCTTTGTAGGTTATCTTTCTCATCTCTTTTTTTTCCCAAACAATCCTTGTCCGACTGGATTCTTGTCCTGCATATTTTAACTAAACCAACCTTGGAATAGAAGAATTAAACTAGTTGATTATTATACTACTATTACTAAAAAAGACAGGGAGAAGGACAGGAAGTCTTGATTTAAAAAAAAAAAATATTTTCTGAAGTAGTTAAATTGGCTCTTTTAACCTTTCACCTTTATTGCGTAATTATTACCTAGACAAATAAAGGTATGTTTTTAATAAGAAAGGAAAGTAGAACCAACCATATATAAGCATCTTTAAAGGCCAGCATGCATATATTAGCTAGTGTAATTGTTCTTCTTGGTCAAAAGAGCAGAGATTTTCCTTTTCATTTTAGTTTAAAATTTGGAGAAACTCCATGGCTTTTGAAAGCATTACTTGTTCCTTGAATAGATGGTAAGTAATCTTGTGTAAAAACTTTTCAGCTTTTCACTACTATTTTTATAAAGAATTCTCTTTCTATAAGAATGTTTTTAGTTTCTTGTAGTTTTTTTCTTTAATACCTTCTCACTGTTTGTTTCTTTTCTGAGCAACATATCTAGACATACCTCTGTTCAGTTTGACCCAAGTAGCCCAGTGATTTTAACACTTTTGTCCTTGTGACTAAGGACTCAGTGCTGTTTTTATGGAAATTGATTATAAAACTGCACAGATTTCACTGCTGTATAGTCAGATCTTAAATTATCTGCCTCTGCAGTGCTCTAAATTTCTTCAGGTCTAGGAATAAATACATCATATTTCATATGAC
>NW_020799098.1:38444408-38453609 GCF_003259725.1 Athene cunicularia
CCCCAAAGATTCCTAGGTGCTTGTCCCCAGAGAGCCTCTCACAACTCAGCTTTGGATTTGAACTGTCAGGGAGGCTTCCTTAAATCTGTGGCAGTAGTTCCCTGTAGGCTATGATGACATTAGCACTATATTTTCAGGTTCCCAGCCTGAATCTCTTGCAGCTGTCCATATAAAAGGAATCAAAGATTTAGGAAGCATCCAAAGGGAGGTAGTGTTTAGGTATATACATTTTAATCTGATCCTCACTAAATCTCATGAGGCTTTGCCTAATATGGTGATTTATAAAATCTGTATATACCAAAATGTCTGAGTTGCATTAGAGGTATCCTGGAAGTGGAGCTGCTAGTAACTGGCTTAATGGGTTTCATGTCTTTGTGCAGTTCATCTATGTGCAGTGTTGCTTTGCCTGTGTTTACTTACAGGCTTCACCTTGTGAAGTGTGATCTGAAAATGCATCAGAGATGGAGAGTGCGAAGTTAATGGTTACAGCATATGCTTGGGATCAGTTCCCTCTCACCCACGTTTCCTGTGTCCCTGTGTCTAACTATCAAGCTGTAGGTCAGGTTGAAATGGGGTCCATTCCATCTCTGCTGAAACAGTTGGTTTTTACTGAAAATAGAGAGAGGAAGGGAAAAAAAAAAAAAGGAATAGTAAAGAGAGCATGATGATGAAGCCTAGTGTTTGCATGCATATTTTAAACAAGCTGTCACTAAATAAATTATTGAAATAAGATTTTTTGAAAGTTGCTTATTGTGCTGAGCTATCACAGTTTCCTTTACAACACATGTAATTTTGCCCTTGCCCAGGGTAGGGAAACCGTGCATTTTACAAAGAATTTTTGTTCGAGAGATACAATACCAAAGTTGGTTTGGACTTGCACCTTAGTATGTGTAAGTCTACCCAAAAAAAAAGCCTTAATGTAGGAATAGTAACAACTATATATCATAATAAAGGTGTCCTGATTTTTTTTTTTAATACAATATAATGGACGCAAAGTTCTCTAAAAGTACAGCTGATATTCCCAGATGCCCAGCTTCTGTGGTTGTTGGTCTTTGAAGATTTTAAAGGAGTGTTTCAACTCAGCGTACATGCTTGTTTTCAGGCTTCTCTGTAGCATTAGGATACCTGGGACGCTGAATTCAAGATCTTAATGGGTACAATTTGCATGCTTTATTAAAGCACTTAAAATCTATTAGGTTATAGCCAAATGTATGAAAGAAAAAAAAAACAAAACAAAAAACAACCAACATGGAACCTCTTGCATAAACAGCTTGTATCTTGTTGTTGTAAATGAAATATGAAAGATGAAGATAAAGTATGTAGCTGATGCTTTCCCATGCAAATATTAGGCATTAAAAAATTTTACATATTGTTTCCTTTGAGATATTGGAAATAAAAGTAATAGTTGTTTAATGGAAGATAATTTAGTATTAATTGTGCTGGGGGGAAACCAAAGCTTCTATCATGAGTGTGACAACAAATGAAACAGTGGAAAGCTTTGTTCTGATATCTTCTATGTTTGAAGTTCTTAAGACATTGGCTAAGGTCTTTTTGTTGATTTGAAATTAATTTCTGAGGTTTGATTTCAAGCCCTCAGTTACTGAAGCATTGAACTACTTTGGTACCTCAGTTCCAAGTTACCTGTGTTAACTGAAGGAGAAGCTAATGCAGAAAAACATATTGCCCTTCACTTCCTGTAGACCCCATCCCTGCATTCTCTTAATTGAATTTCTCTCTACTGCATCAGAGCATCGAAGTCTTAAACTTGTTCCTCGACCCAGTCTATTAGTCCGAGAAGCATGCCATGAGGGAGCTTTGATTTCTGTCTGTCTTTATTGACTTCAAGAAGCCACCAGGCAAATAACCTTAATCTTTGACACATTATGAAGCTGTGGACATAGAATTAAATCACTCTGAAGCAGGCTAATAGAGATGTTGGTAACTGATTTGTTTGAAGAGTTTAGATAAAAATCTGTGGCTTAATGAAGTCTTCCGCTTTTTATTTTTTCATAGTGCAGAAGAATGTGGTAAAAGAGCATTTTGCTTCTATTTTTTTCTGGCTATGTAGTAACTATGCAAAGACACATCTTGCACGCATCTTGGCAATGAACATTGTGGAAGCCAAATAAATCAGCTACAAGAAGAATTAGACATATCCATAGCAGACAGTCCCTCAATGGCAGGAAACCTCCAGTTCAGGAAGGCCCAAGATCACTGTTTGCCCAAATTTGCCAGAGAAAAATAGTGTTCTTTGGTATTGTCCCTTGCAAAGGCATTGGTTACTGGCAGCTATAAACAGAGGCTGGACCTCTGGTGTGAATTGGCATGGCTCTTCAAGGCTGCAGTGCATTTGTGCTCCTTGCAGTAAGAGGGTGGGATGCTGTAGGTGAAAGGCACAGATCTGTGTGTGTCCCGTTCCTCCTGATGGCTGCCCCTTCAGGGAAAGATGTATTTGTGAATAAGCCATTTATCAAAGTAGAAAAATTCTATTATTTCAGATATTAGGTTAATACTGAAAATAGCTTTTTACAATTTCAGAGGTACTGGAATTTACTGCAGAAAGAAATTGCAGAATAGGCATTCTCTGACAGCTAGGGAGAACCCCTGAAGTCTTCAGTACCCTCAGGCGGTGAGTGCAATCATGTGAGATTCTTGCACACCGCTCTAGGCATCCCTCCTACCTGCACCCTTACATTCTGCTGTAGTTTTAAATGTGAAAGCTAAAGTAATCAGTCTAGGCAAGTAAGATTTGGAAAATTGCAGCCTTATTTTTGTTTAGTAATTTGCATATGCTGAAGAAGAATATAGATCTCTGAACCTTGAGGTGTCAGCAAGCTGTCATACCAGACACGGAATTGTATGTGAGACTGTGGTAGCCTTGGCTGTACCATTCTCTGCTGCATGTAGCTGGTCATCTGTTTCCAGAGACAGGTGGCACTCCTCTATTTAACAAAAGTATCAAGTGTTAGGATCACAGAAGAGGATAAATGTTTCTCCTACAAATCAGTTGGAGTAATTTCATGATGAAGGCAAAGAATACGCATATTCTGGATGTGAGGCAGAAGAGATTTGTAGATGCAAAATAATGTTTATGAACACATTAATGCTATGGGCACTTATCACTTTGCTTTTAAAATTAACTTCTGTTTATCACTGTCTTCCTCCTAGAAATCTTCGAGGTAATAGTGTTGTGAAACTCTTAGTGATGAGCCTACCAGCATGCCCTTTTAATTACAATTAAATAGATATTCAATGTATGCATACAATTGTTAGATAATCATTTCAGCTTCTAACCTGGAGATAGCCAGTCATTCAGTCTGTTGATCAGGTACTGGCGTTTTTTGATATTGGTTGATCTTATAATCAAATCTCATTTTTACATGTATTCTGGTTTAGTATATATGTAGTAGTTGTTTATGGTAGACTGTGGTGTACTTACTGATCACTGTCAACATGCTTCATGTTGAATTTGCAGGTATGTAGCTTTGCCCTTATTAAAAACCTCAGAAGTAACACAAAGCTGCTCTGTGTGTACATGCTAAATTTGTTGATATTTGAAATGCCTGGCATAAACTACTGTATATATTTATCTGGATTGACTTTTCAGGGTTTACTATTAAGTGGAATACTCTTTACATGAAAGTGGCTTCAAAATAGGAAGGTTTTGAGGGCATTCTGTATGCTCAAAGTACTTGTGATATAATCCACTTAAATCCTGTCTATTTAATTTGAACTGTAAAGTCAAGTACTTGTCTGGTCTTCTGCATTAGCATGTCTGGTATTCTATCTGCATTAGCATATGATGAAGTTACTATTTTGCATATATTTCAGCTTTATATGGGCAGCAGCTCATTCAAGACAAACCCAATTTCCATTTATGGCTTATTCTTTAATAGCTACCTCTTCATGTTCTCTTCATGTCAATAATTTTAAAGTGATACTTCTGAGACCCACGAAAATGACTTGTCTCTGCATTTGGTGCTAATACAACTAATGTTGTGTATGTGCTGTTATGTTGTGTGCTTGGACAGCTTTTTAAGACACATTAAAAAAACTTTTAAATAACATTTTTGGTCAGCTGGGAACCACTTCTTTAAAAATACAGTACTTATTGGCAGTTATTTCCTAGAATCAGCTTTTATATGATTCTGATTTTATAAATGTTATAATAGCAAAGCACAGTTGTATCCTGATTAGATGGTGTGGCAATGGTAACTGAGTAATCAGAATAAAGTGTATGGTAATGTCCCTGCCCCTGGCATTAATTATCTGTATGTGGAAAACATTGGTCTAAATATATTGTGAAGGGGGATAAAAGTCTGCATTTAACTTCCCAAATAAGAGCTGTACATTTCCGCAGCTAACTCAGTGTGATTTCCATGACATACTAGGACTCTAGATGTTACAGTGTATGTTACTCTTACCTGAATGCCAATCAAATTGCAACTGAATAGTAGTACTACTTTTCTAGGAGTAGTCTTATAGTGGTACTGCTCTGCTGTCCATTTCAGAGGTTTTCAGGGTGAAAAGCAGTAGGAATAATAGCTAACTTATTCATACTCCACTCCTGAAGGAAAGTGTCGTAGCACATAACATATTCA
This sequence comes from Athene cunicularia, assembly GCF_003259725.1. Taxonomy (NCBI): domain Eukaryota; kingdom Metazoa; phylum Chordata; class Aves; order Strigiformes; family Strigidae; genus Athene; species Athene cunicularia. Next base: position 38,449,010 of record NW_020799098.1, read on the forward strand.
AGGACTGGTTTTTCTTTGTTTTTTTTGTTTTTTTTTGTTTTTTTTTTTTGTTTGTTTGTTTGTTTTTTTTTTAAAAACTTCATCCTTGTTATGTTTCCAGCATCAGTAACTGAATAAGTTATATACAAACTAAATTAAGGCACTGCAGAAATATTTTTCAAATCTGAATCACAGTATCATCAAGGTTGGAAAGGACTTTGAAGATCATCTAGTCCAACCATTAACCTAACACTGACAGTTCCCAACTACACCATTATCCCTCAGTGCTATGTCGACCTGACTTTTAAACACCTCCAGGGATGGGGACTCCACCACCTTCCTGGGCAGCCCATTCCAACACCTAACAACCCGTTCTGTAAAGAAATGCTTCCTACTATCCAGTCTAAACCTTCCCTAGTACAACTTGAGAGCGTTACCTCTTGTCCTATTGCTTGTTAATGGGTTAAAGAGACTCATCCCCAGCTCTCTGCAACCTTCTTTCAGGGAGCTGTAGAGGGCGATGAGGCCTCCCCTCAGCCTCCTCTTCTCCAGACTAAACACCCCCAGTTCCCTCAGCCGCTCCCCGTATGACCTGTGCTCCAGACCCTGCACCAGCTCCGTTGCCCTTCTCTGGACATGCTCGAGTCATTCAATGTCCTTTTTGTAGTGAGGGACCCAAAACTGAACACAGGAATCGAGGGGCGGCCTCACCAGTGCCGAGTACAGGGGTCAGATCCCTTCCCTGTCCCTGCTGGCCACGCTATTGCTGACACAAGCCAGGATGCCATTGGCCTTCTTGGCCCCCTGGGCACACTGCTGGCTCCTGTTCAGCCAGCTGTCAATCAGCACCCCCAGGTCCCTCTCTGACTGGCAGCTCTCCAGCCACTCCTCCCCAAGCCTGTAGCGCTGCTGGGGGTTGTTATGGCCCAAGGGCAGCCCCCGGCATTTGGCCTCATTGAAACTCCCTCAGTTGGCCTCAGCCCATGGCTCCAGCCTGTCCAGGTCTCTCTGCAGAGCCTCCCTACCCTCGAGCAGATCAACATTCCTACCCAACTGGGTGTCATCTGCAAACTGACTGAGGGTGCACTTGATCCCCTTGTCTAGATCATCAGTAAAGATGTTAAACAGGAGTGGCCCCAAAACCGAGCCCTGGGGGACACCACTCATGACCAGCTGCCAACTGGATTTAACTCCATTCACCACAACTCTTTGGGCCCGGCCATCCAGCCGGTTTTTTACCCACCAAAGCGTGTGCCCATCCAAGCCATGAGCATCCAATTTCCCCAGGAGAATGCTGTGGGAAATGGTGTCAAAGGCCTTACTAAAGTCAAGATAAACAACGTCCACAGCCTTTCCCTCATCCAATAATCAGGTTGCCCTGTTGTAGAAGGAGATCAGATTTGTCAGGCAGGACCTGCCTTTCATAAACCCATGCTGACTGGGCCTGAGCATCTGGTTGTCCTGCACATGTTGTGTGATGAGCTGAAAGTCAGGATGAGCTGACTTTTTTTGGAGCTAATCCAAATTTTAGTTTTCTGAACTGTGGTAATTAGTCCAAATCATGCTATTTTTTTAGCCCCATCTGGATTCATCTCTTGTGTTCCTAACTATCTGAGTCACGATTTGTATGCCAAGTGTCATGATAAATTCCTAGTTTGTATGAGTTACATGAAAAAGACATGTGACATGACTTTCTCACTACTTATGCATATTAGCTTGCACAGTATGGTGTAGTTAACTCAAAAAATTATTTTCTTGCATTATATTACTTAAGACAGTAAATATTTGACCCCAGAAAGTAAAAAAAAACAAACAAACAAAAAAAAAACAACAAAAAAAAACCTTTAGAGAATAAAATGAGTACTTTCATACTTTAGGTAAGCACATGAATGCACCAAGGTACACACAAGGATACCCAGATTTATGTTTCTATTCCAACACTGACATATAACCTTAATATTTTTTTAATCTTTGGTCTTTTAAAACAAAGACTTAAATGCACTTCTTGTTGCTTTCAAGGTTAGCTTTATATACTATTGTTTTGTTTTTGTAAGTGAATCTATTCCATGCTTCATTGAAGCTTAAGTATCCCTTCTTGACCAAGAAACTTTGTTTTTATGTCTTATAAGTATGTTGTTCCTAAAATACACAGTAGTAGGTGATACGGAATTTTACTGCTTGGTGGCGTACCAGGAGGCAACACCGTCTGTGCTTCTCTCTGGATTCTGTTTAGGGAGTACAGATTGCAAAACTTGCTCATATTTTGTCCATCTTCAGAGAGGCCAGAGACAACCAGCTTCATGATATATCATGTCCTGCTCAGACAAGGGAGACAAGTAACTTGAAGGCCTGTTTCTTTCAGGACCTGTTCATCTCTTACATCATATCAACAAGTCAAAATTTGTTTTGACTGAAAACTATGTTTTCTTCTGTAGTTCTTTCTGGTTAATTGAATTTGAAATGAAATTATCTCTGAATGGATTAACTAACCTGGACATACAAATCCAAGCTATGTGTGTCTGAGCATTCATGTACAAAGATACAATGGTCTGTACTTGTCTGACAGCTTCATGTGGGTGACACCACTTTGTTACCATAAATGCAAATTTCTGATTAAAATTTAAATTCTGGCAAACAAACACACTTCAGAAAATGCTTCAGAACCATCTGATAATTGTTAATGTATACTTTGATTATGATTTATTTTAGAACTTGTATGATTCTAGTATGTTTTAGTACATCTTTATTCATGGTTTGTCTTGGGTTGTTTCTTTTTGTGTTTTTTTTAGTTGATTATCCTTATTTATTTGCCTTTGAACCTGGAGTGTGTTATGGTGTTGTCCATACTTACTTTTTCCTTTGATTAAGTGTTTTCTACCCTGTGGTTATGGTGAAAAAATGATTGTTAACAGGTTTTTAGTGCCTGTTACTCAGTATATTTTTTTAAACTTTGAAGTTTTCTTTTTAAAGAAATCTGTTTGCAGATTATTTTAAATGGACTACTGGGTAGGCAATCACACATGCAAATACAGGTTGGTTGATGAATAGTTTGAGAACAACCCTGAAGAGGAGGCCTTGGGGGCATTCGTAGATGGAAAACTGACTGATCCAGCAATGTGTGCTCACAGCCCAGAAGGTCAACCGTGTCCTGGGCTGCATCAAGAGAAGTGTGGCCAGCAGGTCAGGGGAGGGTGTTCTTCCTCCCTTTACTCCTCACCTGCAGTGCTGTGTCTAGCTCTGGGGGTCCCAACATAAGGTGGACATAGAACTACTCAAGTGGGTCCAGAGGAAGGCCCCAAAGATGATCAGGGAGCTAAAGCACCTCCTGTATGAGGACAGGCTGAGAGAGTTGGTGGTGTTCAGCCTGGAGAAGGATCTGGGGAGACCTTATAGTGGCCTTCCAGTACTTAAAGGGGGCCTGCAGGAAAGATGGGGAGGGATTCTTTAGCATGAAGTGTAGGGATAGGATGAAGGATAATGGTTTTAAACTGAAAAAGGGTGGGTTTAAATTAGATATAAGGAAGAAATTCTTTACTGTGAGGGTGGTGAGACACTGGCACAGGTTTCTCGGAGAAGCTGTGGCTGCCCGGCCAGGTTGGACGGGGCTTTGAGCAACCTGGTCTAGTGGAAGTTGTCCCTGCCCGTGGCAGGAGGGTTAGAACTGGATGGTCTTTAAGGTCCCTTCCAACTCAGACTGTTCTATGATTCTATGATTGTCTCTGGTTTTACCCTGCAGTAATTCAAAAGTTGAATTTTCTCAAATGTGAGAAATTTCCATGATTTCTCTCATTTGAAATTTACAAAAGAAACATCTATAAGTTGCTAAGTAATGTAATATTTTAGCACATGTATTTTTGTTGTTCTTAAAGGTTTTTTGTCATTAAATTGTAAATAATCTATAGCAGTAACCTGTAATTTTATAACATCGATGAGGTACATAATTTTTACTACTTCTTTATTGGTATTATTATTTCATGTAAAATAAGGCACTACATTATACTTTACTCGAGATATAGTTGATACTGGCTGGCTGACTGCAGCAAAAACCCCCGTGGTTGATCTTTATTTGTAGAATGCCATAAAATGGCTATACTTATTTAAATAGATTTGCTGTTATCAAGCTTATTTTGGTGTCTATTGAAGATATTTAGTGGCAGTGATGCAACTCTTCCCTTCCTAGACACTAGATACTATAGCAGGAGGGTCTGTCCTTCCAGAGATAAATGGCCCTAACAGGGCATGGACTTGCAAATAAAAGGAGTGGATGATAATGTGAAGGACAGATAAATAGAATGACCAACACATCTGTAAATGTCCATTTCAATAACCTGCAATCCTTGTCTTAAAGTAATAAATTATTTTGGAATAAATTGGAAGCCTTTACACAGGTACTCTTAAATTTTGACTTACTTTGTACTTAGGTTTCTTTTGCTACTTCTAAAAACAGTGTATGTCCCTATCAGGTTAGTTTCTAGAAGGAAAAAAAGTTAGAAAATATAATTCTGTGCTTCCTAATACAATTCTATCACTCTTCCTAATTAAAGTACTTTCCTGAATTGACTAGGAAATCTTGACAGGTTTTGACAAAAAGAACTTTTAATCGTTATTAAAAAAAAAAAAA
>NW_020799098.1:38453659-38555510 GCF_003259725.1 Athene cunicularia
AAAAAAAAAAAAATCCACCAGCATCTCAGTATGTATTTTAAAACTACTGGTTTAGTGAGATAAATCTATTTGCTACGAAGAGTTAAAGGCTGACGTTATCTTGCCTTAAGACAAAAGGATGGTTCAAGTAACCTCCTGAAATCTTATCTAGTCCTACTTTCTGTGATCTTATGGTTGCAACCAGAATACACAAAAGGATCCAATGTTTAAAAATGTATTTTCAGACATTAAAATCTGTACGGTTCTATATATTAGTTAACCTAACAGAATATACTAAGTAACAAATATTAATATAGCATCTTGGAGGTATGTATTCCCTAGTTAGAGATCTTAAAGCTTTGTGCTTGTGATACTATTTCTTTAAATAGTCTCTTTGTTCAGGACATGAGAAGGTAGTGACATGAAACTAAAACTGCTATACATCTGCTAAAAAGATAGATCTCTGATAACAATGGTCAGATAAGCATTTTGCTGTATTAGTTTACCCAACAAAGTATTACTTTATTATTAGATTATTGGATTATTTTATTAGATGATTAAACATTAAATATTGAAATTAAATATTTCAGTGACAATGGAAATTTTGTTGTATTTTTTTCTTTTCTTGTTTGGATATTCTTTGAAGAATGAATAGTATAGTACTGCTACTAAATTTAGTACCAGGAAACTAATCATATCCTTCCTTAGAAACATTTTTAAAAGTCTATGCCATTAATTTGGTCATAATTTGAAGTTTAGAACAGCCGTTAGAACATTTGGCCAGTGCTGAAATACAGTCAACTCTCAGGGGTTAATAGTTTTCAAATACTTTGATTTAATTTGTGATAAGTGTAAATTAGTCATTGGCTCAAAAGATGAGACTTCAAACCCACTATTTATAATATTAATAGTTTAGAAACAGTACCATTTCAAAATCTTTTTATTATGGTTTCTTACTGTGTACTTAAGCACACAACAGTGCTCTGCTTTGTCAGCAAATAGAGCAATCTTATTTGCAAGATATATTCCTTCCATAGTTGTGTTGCTATAGTAACTGTTGCCTTTTTCTCCTGTATCTAATGGTATCCTAAATTATGTAGGCAGGATTACCCAATCAAATCAATTTAATGCTTTTTTATGAATGCCATTAATTTTCTACTCATTCTTCAGACGTTTTATAGTTCATTATAGGCAGATTCTTCTGAACTTGTTTTGCAAAGGCGCTTTGGCTGGGGAGAGTAGAAGGAGAGGGTAGAGGACAGAAAGGGTAGGATGGCTCTAAAGATAATTTTTTCATTAGCTTCCTATAAGGCATGCAAAATGAGGGAAAGTTTCCTTGTCTTGTTTCTAAGATCTTTCTGTGTTTTGAGATCCACTGGTAAATTGTATAGCCTGTGCTGTAGGGTCTCTGGCCTGAATTAAACAAGGACGTTTATAAAAATCATCTTGAATGAATAGAATGTTTGCTTGCTTTGATATTTTTGTGCAAATAATCCAGAATTTTGTGTTTAAAAATATGTGGATGTGCCAATCAAATGGCTTCTGGGTGAGAGGATTTATTTCAGGTTTCGTTTTTCATATTTTTAAAATAATCTGTAACTGGGATATAATTTGTTTAGAAAAAAAAAAGTTGTATAAAAGGCCTGAAATGCTCTAGAAAGTAACTGCATACTAACAAAATTTTACTGCTAAATGATTTAACAAAAGGCTTTTGCCCTCTGTAAAATAATCCTGGCATTTGTTGTTTAAGTAAATTACATTTATTTCCTTAGAACCTTTTTAAATGTAAGATTCCCACTCAGAAAATATAATTTGAGCTTTAGTTAATAAGGTATGCCTTAGTATTCATGTAGGTAAGAGAGTTAAGATTCAGTGAAAAAATGCCTATTATGATATATTTACTAAAGGTGACATATACCTAGTTGTCAAAGGACCTTGATTTTATGTAAATGTTGGTTTTTATTTGCTGATAATTATTTTTCCTTGTAAATATTAAAATGAGGTTATGGAAAGGGGTAATTTGTTGAACTATTTTTCAGGTTATTTTATCCTTCCTATATAAAGAGTGTCCCTCATAGTAGGCATTTATACCATACTGGGCAACAGCAGACTTGTAGTAAAATCTGTAGTGCTTCTTATTGTCTGGTTCTATACTGCCTTATAGCCATTAGAGAAGTATTTCCCAAACTTTGTCTTTTGGGACATGTTTTATCCTCAGTCCCAAGTTGTGGCCCATGATGCATGTCTCTGAGCTGTCCTGGCCCTCTTGGGAATGAAGACAAAAGCTGGGCCTGTTTTAGATGACATAATTTTTAAAGCCGCTTGGAAGTTTTTAAATGTGTAGCTTAGATCTGTTCTGGAGTAAATGGCTCATGATTTCTACTGGATCTTCCCCGCAACCTCACGTTTCTAGTACAATTACCAGTTATGGGCACTTTCTCTTTTCAAAACCTGATTTGTTTCAAGTTTTCTCATTGAGACATGTTGACAAGGCTTACTTCATAATGAGTTGTAATAATAGACCAAAAGAGTTTTAATAATAGACCAAAGATGTTAAAGCTGCTAAACCTCAACCACTTTCATCAAGGTGCTATGCATTGTATCTCAACATGAAATTAATTTTCTGAAAAAATGCTTATTCTGAATTTGGGGGATATCTTGTTAAATAATTCCATGTACTATTGCAACAATAATCTTTTCTGTGATCTGTGAAAAATAATCTAAGACATCAATCACCTAAAACTGGAATAATTAATTTTTTATATGTACAGTAAGGATCCTCCTCTGGGAGACTTTTTTCCTTACATTAACTTCACAGAAACTTAGGGGAAGTTTTTCTGAATAATACTTTATATGATATTTTTCCATTCTCTGTGCTCTTGGCATTCATAGGAGATACAGCATATGCATGAATCATGTCTGTTTATCAATAATAATTTATTTGTAATCTAGAAGTTTTGACTACATTTTTAGACAAATGATTGATGATGAAAGCAACTTTTGCTGCTGTTTTTTCATTCCATAAAATAGTGATATGCAAAGAAGACATTTTGCCTTAGAGAGACTGCTTTCCTTAATGAGTTTCTATATTTCTGTGGAAAACAGATTATGGGACCTTGGTTGCTGTATAAGAACTCTTCAAGTTTTGTAGGTTTTGGTTCTGTGTTGTGAGTGTAACTTGTCTTGCTAAGAAAGAATGATATATGGTACAAGCTTTACTTAATGACCTCAGGGAGGTGTCAGTCTTTAGTCTCTCTGTGGGATATAAGCCATTTCTTCAATGCCATTTGTATGGTGGGGTTATCTCTTAAATGTTAATGATTTTAGTGTTTCAAAAGCTATTTGCCAGTCTTGTGTGTAGCTCTGCAGAACAGGGAAGGACTTCATGACTGTACTGAAAGAATTTACAGAACATTAGTGAGAGTTAGGTGGCCATCTGGGGACTAATAATATCTCCTTGTGTGCACCGAGATCCTTATTTGCCATAGGGATCCTACTTCTCCCCCATCCTGTAAGAGTGTTCGTTGGCTTTTAAGTAAAACCATGTTTATTAATATTCTCCAAAACAGTCTTGTGTGACATGCCCCTGCATCCCAGTATAGAGTTTTGACCTATTGGGTAAAGAGGAAACTTTATGTAAATATATCATCATCAACAAGTGGCATAACTGAATGAGTTTGAAACCTGTTGTTGTCCCTGTGGTACCTCTGTTTCTTTGCAGTACAAAAGTCCCACAGAAAATGATGAATTAACTTCCTTTCTGTCAATTTATTACATATTTAGGCCACAGATCTGCAAATCTTTTTAAAGCACTGCAGATATCTAAATCAGTAAACCTTTTAAGTGGAGAGGTTCGTGTGATGCCACTGTTTAAACACAATTAACTTTTTGTCCAGTTTAATTATTTAGTTTAGTCTGGTTATTTTACTTTTAGTTTAGAATTGTACCTTCACTTCAACTGAAATTATCAACTGGATTGTTGCATGTGAAGCTGGCATGCTTAAGGGTTCTTTTTCCCCAATAAAACTTGCTGTTGGAAGTGAGTTTTTTAAAGTTATGGGTTACACTTAACAGCATGTTTAATTCATCTCATGAAGACCATAGCAGCTCACTTTTAGGGTTTCTTTCAGCTTTTGCGCTGAAAAACAGGGGTTTGAAATTTTGATAAGTATCTTTGCACAATGCATGCATATCCTTTTCAGCCTTATGACAGTTGGTGAATGTGCATTAAGAGATCATCTTCCTGTCCCCCACAGGAGATCACCTCCACACAACATATGCAGCATTTATCTGCCAAAATTCAGAAGTCTCTTGAATCAGGCTTTGCAAAAAATTCTTCCATCTGGAGCTCTTAGTGTTTTCCAGAGATTCCAGAAATTCAAGTAGAAGAAATTTCAGAATATTTCAGAAGCTATAGTTAAGATTAAATATTTTTTAAAGGAAAAGATCTTTTGAGCATTACGAAATAAGCAACACATAATTTTAAATGTGTGGGGTTTCTTGTCTTTTAATATAAAAAATGCTCTTTACATGCATGTAAAAAACATATATTACGTACACAAACAGACAGAAATAAACTGTAGCTTTTTTTGGTTTTTTCCTCAGTTGTAGAGAGGTCAGTGTACAGGACTAGTGTCACAAAAATGGTATACACTTCCCTGGGAGACTGTGGTATTTTCAGCACATCGTTCATTTGATAGTAATACTGCTTGCAAGTTCATAGTATCGGCAAGTGAAAACTTTATGCTGATTTTAGATGTGAGAACTTGAAAAAAAGAAGCAAAGATGTGACATAAATGAAAATTGCAAGCCCTTTATTCTTCTCACCCTATTCTCTTTGGTTTATATACACAGGATCTAACTCCCTAGTTGCCTAGACAGGGAAAGGAAGGAGAGGAGGTAATATTATGAATGCTAAACAATCTCTTCAGTTCAGCTTCCTGGCTGGGAAAATTTTAACCTTTTTTCTGCTAGCTTTGCAAAAGTATGCTTTCAGATGTGGTGGTCAGCACAATGAATATGAGTATTGAAAAACAGGGAAGGGGAAAGTGATAGTGGAGATGCTGTGGTCTTAGAAGTTCCCTAGATTTTGGACCATTTTCAGAGCTAATAATTTTGAGAATGACAATTGCGGACTGTGGTCATGATCAACGTTCACAGACCAAATGGGTGCAACTTGCTTTAATTGAAATCATGAGGTAATTTTAGAGTTACATCATATCAGCTGACTTCATTTAGCCAAAGGTGCATTTTATAGACTACTTGTTTCCTAACAGGTTTTGACAATCTGATTCTGTGAAATGGTTGTCTTGGTAACCCATTCATTTTGCTTACATCTATGAACAAACAAATGAGAAAACAGTAATCTGTGTAGAATTGTTTCTTAAAATCTTTCGTTTACTTGTTTTTATTTTCATGGCAGTTAACATAAAAACTGGAACCCAAAGTAATATAAATATGTAATATGTAACACTGAATAATGTTGTCTGTATAGCTCACAGGCAGATAGATGTGCTATCCTCACTCAGTATATAATTCACAGGGGTTTTAATTATAAGCTCTTCAAGGCAGTGACCTCATTTTCGAAGACATCTGTGAAGTGCCAAGCATAATAATGTTACTATCTGAATAATAACAGAAAAACTCTGCAAAAAATAATTTCTGAAATAGAAACTGAATTCCTTGTTTATTAAAAATTACATATGTATATATGCTATATTTGCATACTTAATTGTTCTTTTTGTCAAAATACATTTACATTGAATTATTAGCTTATATCATGTTTTCAACATGTGTGATTAAGTATCTGTAGTATGACTGAGCATGGTTTTCTCCTAAGGTACAATGCCTTTGGGAGTTTAAATGCCATAGGAAATTTTAATTTTTTTTAAAAAAATGTAAATAACAGGAAGGTTATTGAAAATGATCAGAAAATACACTGTTATGAATCACTTGAAACTGTATGAATTTAGGACTTCTAATACCTGTGTTAGCAGCCTTCTTGGATTCAGCCCTAGAAGCAAGAGGAATTTTAGAATCTGGGAAAGTGAATTTGAAAGGCATTGAGAAATTTAGTTAGTAAAGTAAAAAATGAAAAGGAAAATTCTGCCAAAAATGGAACACAGTTGAGCAGTCTTAAAAAGCACACTGTTTAAGGCATGACCGATCACATCTCCAAGTGAACAGAATGAAGGAAACAGGAAAAAAGCCAAGTGCCTTCATGATACAGTTAAAGATGTAAGGCTGAGGAAAAAAATAGCTCCCAAAGAAAAGGGAAGCAACCAAGTAACAATAAAAATAATGTTAGCATTAGTTAAACTGGAAAGGGAAAAATAAGGAGAGCAAAAAAGGAAAATGAATTCATTTCATTAAAAAGTTAAGGGGACATATGCAAAGCTTTTTTAAAAAAGCTTTTTGCAAAATTGTGAAGTGATAAAGAGAAAGTAGAATCAATATTAAGAAAGGTAGGTAATTTTTTTTTTTTTTTTTTTTTCCGGAAAAAAGGATGAGTGCCAAATCCTAAGGTTTTAATCACTTTGGGGTTTTTTATTGTCTTTTCTTTTTGAAAAGTGAAACAAAAGTGAGTCTTGCTTTTTCATTTTCCCCTTTCTCTCCTTTCTCTTCTCCACTCCACTAACTCCTACAGAAATGATAGCTCATAAAAGTTTAAAAAAGAACGAAAGAAAAAAAAAGATTTTACACATGAGGGAAAAGATTTTCTTCCTTACTTTTTTGGCTTCCCTACATTTATTGTGAAAGAGATGGGGTTTCATTTCCCATGGCTTGTTTCCTGAGATGTTGTTTGGGCAAGTGGTTCTAAAAGTTTGTTGCCATGCATGAGTTCAGGATCAGCTTTTTTTAACAGTTGTGTGATACCTTACCTCAGCTTTATGTAGTGGATTTTTTTTTTAAGGGCTGAATGTGAGAAATTTCCATGATTTCTCTTTTGTTATACTAGTATTCACCTTCCAGCTCCAAGCCACTGGAAACCAATATGAACAGAAAAGGGGAGTGTGTTGCAGAAACACAATTTATGCAAAGCTAATCTATTTGTTGTTGGGTTTATGATTAATTTATAACATGCTTTCTCTTTTTCTGAATATGGCATGCAGAATTCCAGAAGACAAAGCACACATTCTCTAGTTCTCTAGTTGCTGAAGAACCTGTCATAGCCACCTTGTGCGGTTTGACTCACTGCAGTGGTTCATGGACTCCTTACTATTCCATTACCTGCATTCAGTCCCTATGGCACTTGAAGTATCCCAATATTTTACTGAATGCCACAGTGTCTCAAGCCTACTGAAGTTGCTTTTGCTTCTCTTGACCCCTGCTGTATCAGCTTTTATCTGTCTGTGCAGCTCCAGTGAGGACCCACTTTGTTACCTGCTTAATACAGTCGAGGAAGTGCTGGGGATATTGTTAAGGTTTTGCAAGGCCTTAAAAATTATAAATTCTACATGTTCTTCTGTGAGGAATTCCTTGCTACTATCTATTCCCTGAAATGATATCTAACTTTAACCAAATTAATGACAAATACAAATGGAAGCATTTATTTATAAAACTTAAATCGGGCAGTATGGTTACAAATTATTCTGAGATGCTTAGGTAAAGAATCATAACAAAAACTGCTCGTAGTATATTAATGTAGCTGTGGTATAATAAGGCTCTTCCTTTTTCTTCATCTTGTTTCCTTCTTGAACAAATGGTAGAAATATTTTCAACATTTTTTCATGTCTTCCTATTTTTTGTTTAGATTTTATTATCAGTTCACTTGTTCAAGTCTTCTCAGGGATCGTGAGCAATTTAATTTTTTCCTGAAATTCTTTTGTTTCCTTCAGTAGGAGACAGTTGTCATTTGGCATGACAACAAGCTTGAATAGCTTTCCCCAAATCCTTCCTTCGGTGAAAACCACCACCTTTAGTGAAAACCTTACTGCCAGTAGCATTGTCATAGTAGGGAATTTTCAAAGTCCCTCATACTCATTTCTCTGTGCTGTATACCCTCCCTGTTTTGGTATGTCCCCACAAAGCACCAGCAGTCTTCAAATTGCTGTAGGCATACAAGTCATGTGTGAATGCTGTGCATAGCTGGCTGGGTGCCCAAAGTCAGTGGTCTGTGGACTTGCTGAGTAGGAGGAATTCCTGGTGCCTGGGCACATGGCTGTACTTTGCATTATGTGGTAGATAAGATTTTGACTTTACACACAGATGGATAGTATGAACACATAAATTTTATATTTTACCATTAATAAAATAATAGTTTTAAAATGTGGTGCATAAAATGCAAGATGACATACAGTGGGTAAAACATATTAATATTCATTTGGAAAGATCATTACTACTCAGTAAGTCATCTTGCTGACAGTCTTCATACCACTACTTCATGTATATATTACCTCTTTCCTCCCCTTAATGGACTAGATTTTCCAGGGACACAGAACAATCTTGTCCTTCTGGTTGAGTAGCAATATAAAACAAACCTGTAGTTTTCATAACTTCCTGTATGTATTTTAGGTTCCAGAAGTGGTTTTGGCATTGGTCTCTGTAAGCATACACATCTGTAGGTAGTGCTGCCCAGTTAAAAAAAAAATAATGGTAATAGTTCCATCACTTTCACAAGACTAAATATTGCCCCACAGATGTGTAAATAAAATATTCATTTTGTGTGCATGATAGATTGCTAAGTGTACTGATTAAAAATGCCAGCAGAGGAAATTTAGGTAGTAGAAATAAAAATGTCAAACCTCCACTGTTACTTTATGGGTTGCTCAGTAGTCAGAGAAATTTGGCCTAAAAAAGTACTTATAATTGATGCTCTGCAATGGAGTTATTTTGTTTGTTTTAGAAGTATTAAAAGACATCTCAAGTGTGCGTCTTTACCTTTGTTTCTTGCCATGTAACTGTACAAAGATCATGAGATACTGTATGAGTATTTGTCCTTTTTTTTTTTCCTCCTTTGTAAATTCACTTGGCAGTTTATAGAAAGCAATTTATGTCTGAGATTATATCACTGAATGGGGGAGACAAAGATGCCTATATATTCCTGACACTCCACTAATGTTTCGCCTGTTACATACTGCAGGCCTTAAAGATGAGCTGAATTTCCATCTGGTTCCAATGACTTATCATGAAGTAACTTGATAGGAACAAACCCAGGTTTAAGTTAGCTGTATAAGGATGATGCAGGAAACCTTATGTAGATTTTGTTATGTGTATACCTAATAGTTTAAAGATTCCAATGTGCTGAAATGCTGCTACAGACTGCTAAACGTTTCGGGTGGTCTTCTAGGAAAAAAAAAAAAAAACAACAAAAACAAAAAACCCTTGTAACTTACACTTATATAAGCTTTATGTAAGGTAGAATGAATTTCCAGTTTATTCCAACCACATGATGCATCACTGTTGGCTCTCTTAATTACATGACCGTCATCTGTTAAGAACATAGTCACAGCACAGTGTGATTTCTTCTGGATGCATCAACACTCTCCCTTAGCTGACATATACCTCTCATGCAGGGAGGCTATCATGGAAGTTTCAAGGACAAAATAAATGCCTTTTTGTAGTATCTGTCCTTGAAAATACATACAGAATTGGCTCTCTGGTAACTTGACTGAAATTTCTCTCTAAAAAGTTCTGGTTTTACTGGATTGGCTATTGCTACATTCTCTGCCATGTGGATATATCTGGGAAATCTGTGACACCAGCCTCACAGGTTAACATTGATAAACGGTGCCCTAGCTCCTTCCCAAAAGGTTTGGGATATCAGCCAGCAGATATATAGGCAGTCTGAGCTTACTCAGAATGAGATGGAAACTAAGTGCCAGCCCCAGAAGTACACAAAACACAACTGGTTTCTTGAAAAGTTCTGGTAGGTGTCATTCTCGATATCACCTTATTGACTGGACTGAACCTCAGTGTGACTTCCAGTAAATAAACTCTTGCCTCTGAAAATTTGCCTTTCTATTCCCTGAGGTAAATTCATTCCCAATAAGCAAATGAACTGGTTTGTGCATTTTACTAGAGGTTCACAGCATGGAAGAGTCCACAGCATGGTTTTTGTGTATGCAGACAAACCTAAGCAAAGCTAATGTTGGTCCAGGATTTAAGGTCAGAATTTATAAACTGTATTTTTACCAAACCCCTGTTGGTATGTTTAGATGATGTTCACAGTCTTTGAAAATCATAAACGTGATGTTTGCCCCATCTAAATCTAAAATATAATTAAACTAATTGCTATGAGAAAGTTCTTTTAATTGCAGTTCAGTGAGAGTGTCACTCCAATTATATTATAAATCCAGTATATCCTGGATTCCAAAAATTGTGATATTCTTGAAAGTCAAATGACTGAAATGAGATTCTTGACCTTAAGTTTATATTGTATGATCCACAGTGCAGTTTTGGAACTTTATTTAGATCTTGTGTCTTTGGAAGTTCTCTATTTGAGCAATACCTGGCGCTCTATGGTTTTGTATGTGATATTTGTTATGTTTTTTAAGGAACACTTTAGAGGGTCAGTTATGCAAGCGTCTACTTGTGAGCAGATAGTCTTTTGCACATGGGTCTGAGCAAAACCCATCATGTCAGACACCTGTAATCTGTGGGCACATCTCCCTACTAAATTTGCTGCTATTTGAGCTGAGTGGAAGTGTGGTTGACTGATCAGAATAAAAGGTGACATGAATAGACTGGTATGCATTAGATCTCTTAGCTGGCGTACATTTTGTCACCGGACTCATCCAGTAAAAATATTCCCCAAAGGAAATAGATTAGTATGAGTTTCCCTGTTTCTTCTGTTTGGAGAAATTTTTGAATGCCTGCAGGGATACAGTAGGAAGAGAAAGTGACAATCTAAGTGAGCTGTAGCTGTCACTGTCTGAAGATCATGCAGAAGTTGTTTAGGCAGAGACTTTCTGAATGCCCATAATCAACAACCTTGGAAGTGGTGACTGTTGATTGTTGTAGCAGGAGGTGGACAGTCCTATCCTCCCAGTAGCCAGCATCACTGGAAATAAAAATGTCTTTCCTAACCGTGATCTCAGGAAGCCTGTGCCAGTTCTTTCCAGAAGACTTTCAGTGTATTCTGGCAGTACACTGCAGATTCCTATACTCTTCTAAGCTCCTGCAGCTGTGAAAATCTGCACATCATTAGCAGGAGGGCAGAACAACAATAGTACTTGAGCAGAATCCTTATAAGACTCAGATCTGAATTTTTCCCAAAAGTTCTGTTGCTGTCTTGTTTCATGTTGAAATGTGTACATAAAGGGAAAACTGGTAAAAAGGTTTTTTTGAGAAAATGATCACTGCAATATGGGACTAAAATACAGCTCAGTATTTAGTAGAATCCTCTGTTTTGTAAGGCAGAAAAACCTTAGGGTTTTTTTTCCCATAATTTAGAAATTCTGATTATGTCAACTTGTCATTCACATTAGAGTACATGCGTTGTGTGGTTAAAGTTAGTTGCATTTAAAAAAAACCACATTCATTTTACTTGAAAGTGATATATGGATATATTAGTGATAACATATATATAAAATATATATGATGCTTGGTTTTAGGTACTCTCAAAAGTGAGACACTGTAAACAACTCGTTGATTTGTGTCTCAGGATTTATTTAAGAACCAACTAGACTAGAGCTTTTCACCTACTTGATTATCTCGCACTCTCACTCACATTTTCCCATTCCTCTCTGTCTCTCCAACACAGCGTTCAGTAGATCACAATGTCCCTGAACAGAGATTGCTGCTGGCCCTGGATGATTGGGCAGAAAGTTGTACTGGTTCCTGTGCTGCTTGTACTTGCCCATCCTGGGCATTGTTAGTCAAGGACTCTGGCTGACAATAACATTCGTCTCCATCCAGCTGATTGATCTCCTGGATCTTCTCCCGTGTCCAGGATCTTTCCCCCAGACAGGATCTTCACTACCTTCTCTCCAGGCTCACTTCTCTTTTGTCTTCCTTTTCTTTTCACAACCCCAAGACCCCGGACTTGCCAATATAAGCAGCCAGTGTTTAAAAGCACAATGTGTGATCAGCATCCTAATTTGTGGTTCTGTCTTAAGTCTCTAAAAATTGGAAGACTTGGCACATGCCAGTTTTATACCAGCTGTTATAAAAAATTTACAGACAGTATTTACTGCAGCTGGCAAATAGCAAGCTTCTGCTTCACAGTTCAAAAATTCAATTTCTGATATTCAACCCTCTTACACCCATACATCCAATCATCTGCCACCTGTTAGTGTTCTCAGTTTAAACTGGAAGGCTTTTTTTTGCTATGACAGGTGCTGATGCTCCTAAAATATCTGTAGTTGGACCTCCTGCAGACTGACCCAGTCCTTTGTTGTTTGCTGCGTCTCTGCCCTTTCCTAGAGCTTGGATACTGTTTGGAGTCAGTAGAGGGGAAGAAATCTTCTAAAGTTCCTTTGAGCCTTGGCCTAAAGATGTAATGGTGTTTTAAAAGAAGGTGATAACACCAGACTTTTAATAATTGCATATGTAAGATAAAGAATATTTTTGCCCTCATTAACCAACTATGCAGAAATTAATTAACATCAGTAATCTCATTGATAACATGTTGTGTGACTGTCTTCTCTTGAAGTTCTGAAACACTTTAGTGAAGAAATACATTCACACACCCCTGGACTGGAAAATACAATTAAGATAGATCACAGTATTATCCTTTCAAATTTCTTCTTCCAACAGTTTAAGCTGTAGTTAATGAAGCAAGGAAACATTTACATATTTTGTAAGAATAATCAGTCCAACCAAAACTATTTTTTCTAGTTCCTTATAAATACAAAAATGTACTTGTAAGTAATATGTTGTCGTTTCTGTTTTCATATTATGTGAGAAATATGAATGCTTAATGAAACACTGATTGTATCTTAAAGTTTTTCATTGACTTACAGTAAGCAATCTTCATTTACCTCAGATGGAGTCTTTATATCGTACAGACATCCTTTGTGACTTTTATAACTGTACAGGCTTGTGTGTTTGACAATGTGCATCGCTTTAGAGCATTAGAACGATAGCTGATGTCCAAAGAATTTTACAAAAGAGCCCACTGACATCAAGTGAGTGTATAAGATCTTTGCCAGTATTTTGGCAGTCAGTACTTTATCAGGATTTTTTTTATTTCAACCACTGTACTATCACACACTCCTGAATTCTAAATTCTAAGAAAAATTAAGCTCTTACAGGAAGAGCTCTTACAAGTAGGTTGTGTTAAAAAGAATTAGCATTCTGGTCATATCCCCAGTGACAGCTGAAGTGAACTCAGTCAAACGATTTCAGGCATAGAGCTGTGCTAGTTGCAGCTTGTCTATGAATTCAGTCTTTAAGAAATTGTATATAAAGGGTGGTAGCTACTGCTATTGACTTTTTATGTGTCAAGTATTACAGGATGACGTATTTGAATAAACATGAGAAATGAGTAAAAATGTATTTATTTTAACAATGATCCAGAATTTGTTCAAATTATACTTAGGTTGGTGTTCACTGACTGAAAGACTGATGATTAACTTGCATTGTCTTTTACCTTTATCGATATGAGTAAAAGAACTTAAATATTTTTCTATGGATTTTCTATTTCATAAATTAATTACTAAATCAATATAGTACAGAAATGTTTCTGATGTTTTCTTTCTGTTCATTAATGCTAAGCATAAAACAGATTCTATATTTTCAGTTTCCATTATAGCTTGCCATTTGCAAAGGCAGTTGAAGTTAAATGAACATGATAATGAGTAATTTCTACAAGCATCATGACTGTTCACATCTGTTTATGTGGGACAATAAGACAACTACTATCACTAGGCAAATTCCTGAATACAAAATAAAATTAAAAATAATCCCCAAGTTTGCTGATTACAATTTTATTCTTCCTCATTGCCACTATTTGTGATGGTCCCTAGAGAAAACAAATATTAATAAACTCTTTGGAAGGTTTGTTTGGGTGTGAGGGATTTCGTTTTGTTTTTCTCTCCTACAGATTTGATTGCATGGTATGCTATATCAGATGGGCACGAGCAGAGAGCAAGCATATTCAGGGAAATTTGTAGTGTTGGCAGTATCTGGGATTATTACTTAATATTCTCTGAAGCTCCTTTAAAGCTCTATTTTCATTTTAAAAAGCTTATTATGGAAGTATAATGATTCCAAGCATACAAAGAGTTGATACTCTGAATTAAGCTGAAGCAACTGGCATCAAGTAACAAAATGTTCTAATTTCATGGGACTCTTTTATCTGTCTCCCAGTATTTAGAGCTTAATCCCATTGTTGCTCTGATGTTCCTTTTCAATCTGAAAAATTTCTAGAAGAAAATGGCCTTGAGTCATAAGTGTGCAATATGGAGTTCTTTCCCATAGCTACGATTTTCAGTTAATGGAAGGGGTATTTGGGCACACCCAGGCATTCTACTGGTATGAAAAGACTCAAGCAAAACTGGCTGTTGTAACTCCAATCATGTGAGTTTGGGTAGAAATGAATGAGACAGTAATTGGAGTTTCATGCTATCTGGATGGCTTTTGGAGCCAAAAAATGTTTCAAAATCCTTAGACTAAAATAGTCCAAAATATTGCAGTGTTCCTACAGTCGAGGATATATATAGAGGTTTTTGTGACTGTTGAGGAGCTGTTTTCTTAAGTCCTGCTGTGTATTTGCTATAGAAAACGTAGTATAGTAGTTTATTATATTTTGCAGAATGAAGCCTAAAATCTTCAGCCTCAAGAAATGTACATATAACTTTCTTCTGGCATGTATTTCTTCTGCTAAATAACTTTTTAAAAATACCCTGAAGTACAAAGAAGCCTGTACAAATCCACACTATTTATGTTCTACTGTGGTTTTGACAGAGTTTTAAACATCCTGGGAAGATCAGTAGATTCCCAACTTGTGTATATTACCAACTTGCAAAAACGCAGCCCACGCTCTTCCTTCCTCTTGAAGGAATCTGTATCTTTCTCTTCTATTAAACAATAGGTTCTTATGTTTTCTCCTCACCCGGTATTTTTCAACACATTTTGCATTATTCTGCCAGCAGATTTCCCAGTAAAAAATGAGTACAGCTGGAAAATAATTTTCCTTTGTATTGAAGCCTTTTTCTAGGTTGCAGCTGTAGAGAGAGCTTAATAAAGCAGCTCTTCCATTGGACCATTTCCTTGGACCGTGCAAGGGAGATTTTCTGCACTTTGTGACCTTTTGAAAATTCCCTTGGAAATGATTGTAGGTTCCAGATCTCGCCTTGCATTTAATGTGTAATTTTTGCAAACAAAGCTATTGCTAAAGTTTCAGTTTTCACATCCTGGGTCTTTCAAGAGACATTAGAGGCTATACCACATTTAGTATCCTCTATTAGAATATGCCTACATATAAATTTTTTTTTTTTTAATTTTTTATTTCTTTACACCAGCTCTGCACACTTAGAATGCTATTGTGAGGATCTCTCTCAGTTCTGGTAGGCAAGATATTGATAAAATTTAGAGATTAGAATAAATTAAAGTTACCAAAAAGATAAGCACACAACATGGCATTTATCTCTGTTACATCATCAAACACCCTAGATTAATACTAGGTATTACTGATTACAGAAATTAGCGGCATACCGTTTGGCAGTGAAGATGGATGCTTTCTTTTTCAGTTTAGACATCTAATCTCGTTTTATGGGGCAGCTGATGCAGAAAGAGAGCTTTGACACATCAAGAATCAGGTGTCAGGAAGCTGTTTGTTTATGACACTTCATCTATGGGAAACACAAGAACTTTTCACTCTCTGGTCCTCTTCAGAGTATTTCCAGGGCTTTCAGATATTTTGCACCAACCATGCGGAGGAACATTTTGGAACCTCAAATACTATTCTGCAGTAATTGTAGGGAAAACTTTGAGGAAAATAATTTTTCTTTTGTTTTATTGTAGCAATGACTTACAAGTAAATAATAACGCAACAATAATGACTGTTCAAGCATTAGCTTAATTCTTGTGTAACTGAGAAGTTATATTACTACAGAACATTCTTTAGCATTATTGCTGTTATGTTCAACTGTGCTGTAGAATCAATTATTTAACTGCTATGGCTGTCTGTCTATAAACATCCTTGATAAATATTAACAGGAAAAAGTTTTCCTAAATTTCAAGGAGTATGTTTTTGATTAGGGTAGTTAACCCAAATATTGTGTTTTATTGTTGATTTGTAAGATCTTGGACACCCAGTTTTTCACACCAGTAATGTCCTCAATTAGTGAATGTAGAAATGATGACAACTGAAAACATTTGCATGCTTACAGAAATGTTTTAAAACTGAAAATTTTGGGGACTCATTTACTCTTAGTAAATGGATGGTGATAAAATAATGTTGCATGAAGTGGGAGAACAAGCTATATGTTGTTTCACTGGCTTTGCTTTTATCTTCCTCACGTATTATGCTACACAAGAGTTTAATATTTCAAGTTGCTACTACACAGCATGTCAGACACGTCTTAAATTTCATTTATCTCATTAAATTATATCACTACTGAGTTACTCAGAAGTAAGAGGTAGGACAGATTGTAACTAGGGCTTTTAAAGTAATTTGCATATTTAACACCAAATAAGGCATTATAATAAATAATGTAACACATTATAGTATGGTGATAAACCTTTATCTGGATCCAGGCTTTCAACCAAGTATGTACTTCATTGTACTTGGGGACAAATGTAATTCTTTGGTCTTCGTTTCTCTTGACTTTTTTTTTTTTTTTTCCTTGAAGATTTGTTTTCCACTAGTATTCCTGTTTTATTCTTAGAAGCTTCTCCATCTTTGGAGTCTTTTCCTCTCTTATCTTCTTGAATTGGAAATAAGAGAGGATATACCTTTGTTGGCCATTAGATGAGTAGAGGAGAATGATGACTGTTAGATGAGAATGTACTAGAAAGATAATCCAAATAAATTCCTTTTAAAGGGAAGTAACAGAATATCCATTGGGAAGGGGTTTCATGATCAATCTACCAGAAAGTTGATATAACTGCACCGGGTATGATTACTTTGTCTGTTATGGTAGCAAATGACCTAGATAACTTTTGGATGCCTTTTCTTCCTCATTTTATATCATATGATAGAAATTAAAATCTCCACATTTCAAATATGCTTTATTCAGTGTAGATGTTCCAGAGAACTCTGCTGTTCCATTCTGGGTTAAAACAAACAAACAAAAGAATAGAAGGGGAGAGGGGGAGAAATTCAGCATACCTTACTCCTTCTATACTTGCCTTGTGACATCTAGTAGAACGTTACAACTTGTGTCATCAGCAAGCTAGCAGTGGACATAACCAATATACTGTGTTAGCTTGGTAGGTCACTATGTTTCTTTTAATTGCATGGAAAGAAGGAAAATGTTAGTACAAAATCTGCTCTTCACAGTTTGTGAAGTGCCAGGAGCCTCTTTGCTTTTATAGCTGCTATGGCTGGGAAAGCAAGGAAAAAAACCCAGACCATCTATAGCTGTGTAGGCCATGCTATGACCCATAAAACTGTTTTGAGCAGGAAGTTCTTAAATCCTTTGGAAATGCAGGAAAATAAAGGAAAAAAAAAATCTTCAAATCTACAGTTTGATAAAGTGATGTTGAAAGACTAAAATAAAATCAGTTTTACGAGGCAGGGGCAAGGCTGCTGCAAGTAGAAATCCATACAAGTTGAAATTTGAGCTAAGTGCACAGTTGTAAACTCTGAAATATCTTTAGGCTATTATCTTTAAAATCGACATCTGCTCTACTGATCTCTCATGGTTACTGAGAAATTTAGTGTTCTACTTCTGTAGAGGAGGACATGTGTAATTAATTGCCTCCAAACAAATAGTATATTAACCAGAATAGGGGAAGCCTTTACTTAAGATCAATAAACCCTCTGGCACTTCCTCACCAAAGTTATCAAGAATATCATTAAATCTCTCTTAACCCCTATGCTGTTATTGAAGAGCACTGTATCTTTTGAGGTCAGAGCAGGATATTCTGTAAATCATTCCAGTTGTCCCAGAGAACTTTCTTCTTGGCTTGGGGAGTCCAACACAGTCCCACTTTTAGCTCCACCTCAGGGATTTGACATCAAATAAAGCAAATAAATCAATAATCAATACAGCAAATGAATCTTATAAAGGATAACATTTCTAATAAACCCCTTTATTTGTAGGAATAAAAACCACCTTACCCTAAAATTATGGAGATAGACACTCAGATTCCTTTCTTACTAGCTTGTACAAGACTTTCTGCTTTCTTTAAAATCTTGTTACAGCCTATTACAGAGTTACATGCTAATGATGCATCTTACACTCAGCTGAACTCTGCAATGATCTGAGTTTTCAGTCATCAAGCACACAGATATTTTGTGGAAGAAATCAGTAGAAAACTTTCAAGGAGCTGTCTCAGACTCAAACCAATACACCGTGATAATACTAAAAGAAAAAAAAAAATCTGTGGAATTTTGCTAAAGCTTTAGTATCAGACCATTGGCTGAAGACAAAATAATACTTGTCTAAGCAATCTCATCATTTAGTCTTGGATATGCCAGATGCTGTCATCAAGACAAATCCAACCCTTAAGAGTCTTCCGTGTTCACCTAAGGAAGAGTATAATTTTTTACTATCTTTAGAAGATAGCTACTGTTTTATTGTAATGCTGTCCTTTATCAACAGAAAAAGAATAATGCCTATCCTTTTGATGTCTTCAAAACAAAATTTTAGACTCTATCACATTTATGGATGCTGAATAGGTCCCATAAGATTACATACTTTCCAAACTTCCAAGACAGCTGCATTTCTGAAAGATGCTGACAGAGAAGATTCTGTCTTTAAACAAGTACCAAGACAGAAGAAATTTCATAAATGATATAAGGACATAACTTCCCCAGAAGTAGAGGATCCTGTTAACATGACTCTATTATAGTTCCCTTATGAATTTGCCTTTTCACTCCTTAAAAGTTGCACAGTAAATTGTTCCTTGGAGATACATGTTTTTGCTATAGTAATTCTTGGATTTTCTTTTAGGTATGTCAGCATTTCTTTTTTATAAAAGATACAGAAAAAATTATTTTACTCAATGTTTTGTGCTGAGATACACATTTATTAGTTATTAGGCCACTATTTTTCTTTGCAGAAATAGTTTTTGACTTTTAGCACATAGAATTCTTAAGACTTCTGAAGGTGTTTATCAGTGCTCAATCAGGAAATTACCATGCATAAGAACTCACTTTGAATGCTTTATTTAAAGATGATAATTTAGGATTAGCCAATTCTTTGTATGCTGACATTCAGAATTAACATAAATGTTTAACTTCCCTTATATTATTTGTAACCTACAATTCCTTGAGAGGATGAAATTCAGCTACATAGATTTATTTACAATGATTTTGTAATGAGCTGTATGTGTGTAATATTTAGTCATACATAAATTATTCTCAAACAAGTTTTGGGCTTTTTAAACATTTGGAGAATGGAAATGTAGGTTACTGCTTCTGAATTTCATATCTCTCTATTTCTTTCCCATGCTGAATTTAACTTTTTTTCTTCTTCTTCTTCGGGCTTTTTTGTCCTGTTGGGTTACATTATTAACTCCTTATTAAAAGGGGGAACAATTAACATATGTAAGGACATAAGTAAATGAAAATCTATATGAGAATATCTAGTAAATTCTCCTAAATTCTCTGGACATTTTTATTCAGTTTTCAAACACTTGAAATTTATGGGTCATCTAGAACTTTTGAAAGGTTAGCACACATCAAAACACATATTATCACTCTTCTGCTATTGATTCTCCTAATACTATCATGCCTAAAGGCTGATTTTTGGAATTTTTGAGAATTTCACGACTTAAAATATGTGATTATTTAGTGAACTTGTCTGAATTAAAATTTTTCAAAGCTTTCTTAGAACTTATCTGATTCTAATCTCCAGTAATGTGTTACTCCCATGGGGTAAATCTATCGGAATAGACAAGGAAGCCTGTATGTCTCATTACCAGAACACAGCAAATAATTTAAGGAGTCAAAATATCTTTGCAAACATATTTTTATACTTTTAACTTCACTAAAAAATTCAGGTCTTTAAGGGAAGTCTTGCACTAGATTTTTGCCATCAGTTTGTTGCAAAGTATGTTGACCAATTTTTCTTCCCCAGGGAGGGAAACTCATAGTTCTGACTGAATCATTACTCAGTGTATCAATTAAAATGAGCTCTTTCTAGCTGTTTAGAAGTAGTAAAAGACCTCAAATCTTTTTCTTTGCAAAATTTTTTCAAATATATGGTTTATTAATGTTGGGGTTTTTTTCCCCACTTTGGCTGCATTTTACTTGATTCTTTGTCTTCTAAAGACAAATTATTGACAGCAGTTTTAACCTGTGCTTCACTGGGAACAAATGCCTTGGCAACTGGCCATTGTAACAGATTTTCTGGGTGACAGGCATATTCTATACTGATCTTGCCAAAGCCCAGTGTTTCAGATAGCTTCCTTTTCAAGAGCAGGTGTTCATGTATTCCACATCATTCTGCAACCTTGGCAGATGAGATAAAAATTGGAACTAGTGGAAAAAAGAGCTTGTTGATCCAGCTCCATAGGGGAAAAAAAAAATAAATCCTAATCCTTGGAGCTTGAAGAGGAAGAAGTATGAAGTCATGATGTGGATAATGAGTTATACCTGAACATACTACATCATTAATTGTCTGGATCCTGCAGATTAAAAAAACCCCAAAAAACAAAAAACCCACAAAAAAACACCCCACAACAAAAAAGAACACAACACTTTGCCTACAAAATTATTTATAATTTAAATAATATATGTACTGATTGGGTTTGTCTGAACAAGAATCTTAAAGTGTTAATAAAAGTCACTTTGCAGCTGTTCTTCCATCCTTAGCAACACTGAATAAATAGTTGCCATTTGATTGCGATAATTTTATTCTATATTAAATTTTGTCTCTTTTCTTTTACTTTGAATGTCTTGACTTTATCAACATTGTTTTAATTACATCAAAATTTGTCATTAGTGCAAAATATAACTTAATTAGTGCATGAGATCTGATAGCAAAACTGTGCTTGAGAACTGAATGTGTGCTAAAAGCCCCCTTACCAATAGGTAAAATTCCCCCTTACCATAGGGAAAATATTCTCAGTATGTGCAGTTCCATGAGTGTGTACATTTGAGGGAGGTAAATATTTGATGATTTTTCTTACTGTAGTAACTCTGTTTTCCCTTTTCTTGCCACCATTGCTATTCCCTTGCTTACAAAAAAAGGATTTTCTCTTTAAAGTATTTCTTCACCTTTGCATAGGCTGTTTCAAATTAAACTAACTGCATCAAATGTAGTTGTTTTATGCTTTTCTTTATCCCTTGGCCAGTGTAAATGTTTAAAAACTCTTTTTCAGTTTGTCAGAAAAATAAACAACCTGCTGAGAGAGAAAATCAGCTTACTATAAAAGCTACAGTGTACGTATAAAAAATCCAATTCAAGCCACATAGTGACCCACCTGCTCTGTGGAATGAGACTGAACACTGTCTGTGGTGATTCAAAATCTTGTCCCAATGATACAAGAACTAGCTAGATGTGTCCAGAGGACCCGTTGTAAATTGATGGTACTTTTAAAGGGAAGAAGAAATAAGAAGTTAAAGTATGACTGCAGCTCTTGGAGACATCTCTGATCTTGCTTCACACGCAAAAAAAATCCTTAGATATTCTCACCAGTGTAAACCAGAAATAATGTAGGCCAACAACCAAGTGGGTTCTTCAGGTGGATTATTGAGTGCGTGTTGCTGTGTGATGACACAACTGCTTTGCTGACCAGACCTGAACTTACTGCAGTGTATATCTGCATGATTTATAATTACGGGAATTATTGTGGTACAGTAACTTCCAACTGTGAACTTGAGCTGCAAATGCTTTATAAGTCTCACTGTTTCGAACATGTTGAATGGTCACTTTTTTTAGAAGATCTGATCAGGGAACAGGATTTGTACTCAAGGATTTGGGACTCGAATTATTTTATAGAAGTAATAGTCAAGTTTACAAAACCATGAAAAATTAGCTATAGATTGTGAGAAGGAAATATCTACCTTCTGAAATAGATTCACATCTGTACTTTGAATGTAACCACGAGGTAGTTCTCTGCATTTCTCCCATACTTTTGAGCAGATGGTCCAGTGTAGAAATGACAGAAGAAAATTTTGTAAAGAAAATTTAATAAAAACATATGTTCCTGAAAAATATTTTATTCCCGTTAAACTAGCCTCTTTGGAATTAATTTTTTAAGAAGAAAAAACAACTGATCAACCTAACTGAATAAAAAAATCAGTTATTTTTAGATTAACAGCAAGCCTGTAAGTTTTTCTTTAAAGGTTCAAGACTAAATGTGTAGTTATAGTTGTCAGCATCACGCTAACACTTACAATTCAGTGACATACTTTTTCTTACATTCTGAAATCTTTTTTCTTTATCTGCGAAGCAGTAGAAAAAAATGCTAAGTAATTACATATTTTGGACTGACAATTTGTCTTAGCATGCTGTAAGTTAATGTGTAATTGAAAAAAAAAAAGCACTTTGATATCACAGTGTAAAAACATGCATGTGGACAATGCAGGGGATGGACTATTGTGAAAAAAATATTAATATTAATTACTCAAAATATGAAAATTATATTTTGAAATAAGAGGACTAAAGGATCTCCATTGGGTTTTTAACCTGATTCAATTTAGTTAGTGGTCTTGGCACAAAAATTTTTCAGGGGAGAACATGAAATTATGTTTGAAATATGCTAACAGAGTTTTGTACAATGCATATTAAAAGATTATGCATTCCTTAGTATTGGGATTATCTTTTTTGAGTCTTCCTTTCCTTAATTTTTCCTGTGTTTTGTCGTCTTGTTAAGATTTTTTTTCCTTCTTGAGCCTAAAGCAATATATACAAGCTCATGAGGTCTTAAGCAGAGGTTTTAATTAAAAAGAAGTGACCTAAAGTGTTTCATAAAATTTAACTTCTGTTGACTTGGTTTTGTCCCCTACATATCCCTCTTCTGTGAGTGCATTTGTTTTTCATTGCATCCCTGGCTGCTTCTTACTTCACAGCCTTTTTACTTTCTTTCCATAGCACTTTGTTTCAGGATATACATAATCGACAGAAAACACTTCTGTAGCGAGGCAAGATAACCAGGGATATGCAAATCTAGTTATGAGGACTGTAATGAGGAAAGACGGGATCCTAGCTGAAAAACATCTGGGGTTAGGATGAGGTAAAGAGCAGAGTACCTATACTCTGACAGCTGCCTATGATAAATCAAAGAACAGTGTTACTATTTTTCTTCTCCTGCAGGTAGGAGAAGCATTGACAAGTAACCCTGCTTTTGGTGATAACATTTTTTTCATAGCATAAATCATGAAGACACGTGTGTATTTACATTTTAATAGAGAAATACCATGGTGACCTATCTACCCTGTCTTTCTCTTTTAGGATCTTTCTTTAAGGTAATCTTACCTATAAGTGTGTTTCTATAGTTGTATAAAGTACTTTAGAGTTTCAGAATAAAACTGAGGATTACTGGAGATTTAACTAATCTTCTAGATTATGCAGATCCTAGAGATTTTTAGTACTGTACATCTCTTTCTTACCTACATCACACAAATGTCTACAGCTAAAACACATCACAGTGAAAGATAAGAGTATAGATTTAGAAATTAAAATGAAGAATAAAATAAGTTCTAACATTTTAACTGTTTCTGACAAGCAGTAAATTAATATTTTGTGGCAAGGTTCACTGTACATTTGTTTTTCATTTACTGAGACAGTGATGTTGCATGGTTTTTGCTAGAAGATTCTTTAAAGTTCTTTTTTCTTCTACACAAGAGAACTTGCAGCACATTAGCTTTTCCTAGTTGCTTTGCTTAATATTTAGAACCTCTGAAAGATACTTTATTCTGAAAGATTATTTTAATATAAAAAAAATGGTTCTGCATTTTCAACACTCCTCTGCTCCAAATTGTGTTTTAAGACAAGTTAGCTTTGCGTTTGTTCCAATTGGTGTCATTGTTTTACTGATATTATTTTTACATAACTTCTGCATTTGTATTTGTCTTGTCTTTGTAACACTAAGTGCGCTAATGACTGCGGAAATAGTAGTCTTCTCATGAGGACCTGTAATGTGGTGTTGATGACTTAAAATATCCAGTCTCTGCTGGACAATAGTCAGCTGAAGATTTTCTTTATCCCTCACAAAAGACATTCCTAGAGGTCTCCAGAATACAAAATAGAAATAATACTTATTATAACCTATTTTTATGAGACTAGGAAAATAAAATTTATGTATGTTTCTAATAAGGAATTACAATCCTTTGCAAAAAAGTGAGTAAAATTTTGTCTCAAAGTTAACTGGAACATATTCAGTGTTTTTTGAGGCCTATCTAGCATTGGACACCAGTGTAATGGCCATGAAGAGGCCTTTCTGGCTGGGAATCCATGTGTGACAGCATACCTTTTAACACTGCGCCACAGATTTTGTACCAGACCGCCAGGCAATGCGCTGGCTGTTTACTCTGTCAAAAATTGCATATGGAGTAGAACGTGAATGAATGTTTTGGTGATACTTGACTATCCTAACTTTAGGTGTGTGGGAGTGGGCATCATCTAGAAAATGAGCTGTCGTCTTTTTTTAGTGTAATTTTGAAGTCCATTGAGCCAGCCCAGCTCTTCAGAAGCCTGTTGGTAGGAGTCTATGAATTTGTAGTAAGATTTAAAATAAAAAAAAAAAAAACCCAAACCACAAAGCAACAAAAAACCCCACAAAAAAACCTTCCTTCAGCAGAGCTGCAAATTGGTCCATGCTGAAATACCATCTGTTCTCCAAAAGAATGGATTTTTACTAGAGTGCAGTACGTTTGGCTGAAGATGCACCCTGCTGTGTGTTTTGCAGTTTTCCTTTGTTGTACTTGCCCTAACACATTAGATACTTTCTGAAGTCTAACTTATTTATTATATGTTTTTTCTAGTGGATCTGAAATGTATACTTGCTGTCTGAAGGTATGCCTAAATTTTAGAATCATTCATAGGTTCCTTATCATAATCTATATATTGACCTTTCCATGTCTTTAGAGTTATTTTCCTCAGAAGATAATTGTTTGTGAAAACAGAAGAAAGTCTTTTAAGGTCATTCAGATGAGCTCATAAAAACATGATTGCCGTTTGTGCTTTGTGGAAGTGAGAAGTATTCTGTCTTTAGATGAGGTATACTTGCTGATTCATTAGGATGTTTTTTACCTAGCTTACTGGAACTTTTTGGCAAAATGTATTGCCAACCCTCCATGTTTTTGTTCTTTCCTAACCTGCAGAAAAGTTTTATTTGGTTTGAGGGTCTGATGAAAATCATGCTGGTTTGGCCGTGTTTTGCTGGCTCTCTCTTGTCAGCATTCTAGGCATATGAAATTTAAATTTTTTTTGAGAACGTAAGCAGAGTAACCTGTTCATTAACCTAGAACTAAATGTTTAGAAAAAAGTGGAGGCCTTCTATCCTGACAGCAGATACAAGTATCTGTATGTTATGTTTGGCAATTTATGGAAACTGGAATTTTTTTTCTTTGCCTTTCTCCCAAGAAGAACTTACCTTTAATGGGAAATTCATTCTCATAAAGCTATACAATTACTCATATCATGCAAATTGCTTTTTACTATATATATGCGCCAATCTTCCATGGCTCAGAGTCCAAACACAGGCCAACTTCCAAAAAATCCAGTTGTGAGTTTACTGATTCTAATAATGGGTTTCTAGAGGCTACTTTGTGTGCCTATAGGTAATATTTATTTTAGTGTATTCAGAAGGCCATTGGGCTACTTTCCTTCAGTGTCTCATTGAACTGTAGGAATGTAATTCTCCGATTTCAGGAATGGGGTTCTTTCTTCTTTTGCACACATTATCCTTCATTTCTACATCATTCCTTTCTACTTCTTTGATTCCTTTCATCATTTCATCTATCCTTCATTCTACATCCTTCATTTCTACTATCCTTTCATTTTATAAACAAAGTTATTGTTATATTCTGAATTCACAGCCTTTAAAGTGTTTATAAATTAGTCTATTGTATTGCAGAAGAACCATTTGTATTCTCAAAAATTATTAGCAGATGATGCCTTAAAAAAAGAAGAAAAGGTAGCATCCATTTCATCTGAATGACTTTGGATCTTGTATTACCTGGTTTCTTGGTTTACCTGGGGACTCCTTCAGTTTCTACTTTGGGTACTGAAATCCTATTCAAAGGTCTATGTGAATAGTGTGAGATTTTTACTTCACTTGGACTCTTCAGTAGTCTGTAAAGCTCAGTCCACTGGTAGTGGCCTGAATTTTCAGACTTCCAAGTCTGATGAATAAATTTTGATAGTGTTTCCCATGCAGAAAAGCAATTTTTTTTATTTTTTTTTTTAATGTATAACTTCAGCTATGTAAACCTTCTCTTGGTATGTAACTAAATAAGGATAAGCGAAGGCATATGAGAAATTATGTAACTGTAAAAGAAAGATGTTGCCTCTAGCTTCTATATGTGTCTGCATGCTCAGTGTGAAAGCTAGTCAGTAATGTCTGCTTGGAGTCTTTTGGATGCTATATTTAAAGTAATCCTGTAGCGCTGCTAGTACCCTAAATACTTACCCTTTCATATACTCAGTGAGTGCACAGCTGCCTCCCTGACCATGCATCCTGCAGCCGCACTGAGATTTGCTCACCAGGAATTGTCCAGCTATTCAAAAAGCAGCTCAACTCACAATGTTCAGTGAGTTTTGTGAGCTGTGCAAGAGAATAATTTTCTCAAAATTGATTTTTTTTTTTTTTCCCATCACCACTTTGGATGAATTCTGCTAGTCCAGGAAGCAGATAAAATCCCTGGAGGCAGTTGAATTCTTGTTCCTGTGCTAGTGGCTGTAACCTAGCCTCATTACAATTAATCCATGATTGAAAAGCAATTGGCAAAAACCTCTCTGAGATTGCATGTAACGTACTGATATATATTCCCTGATTTAAAAGGGAATTCAATATCAGATTCTAATTTTTATAAGAATGCAGTGGAGTGACTAACAGTGATTTGAGAATAATTTTGGAAATTTCCCATGATATTTATCTGCAGTGTGTGAAACTAGAGTCAATTATAGTTGTTACAATAGCAGTTAGAGTACTTTTCTTAATGCTCCCTGATGATGTTTGCTTGCAGCATACACAGCTCAGAAATTTTAATGTAAAGGAGATCATTGGCTTTGGAGA
Organism: Athene cunicularia; assembly: GCF_003259725.1. Classification (NCBI taxonomy): domain Eukaryota; kingdom Metazoa; phylum Chordata; class Aves; order Strigiformes; family Strigidae; genus Athene; species Athene cunicularia. Next base: position 38,480,882 of record NW_020799098.1, read on the forward strand.
GAATTGTCATGCATTCTTTTGCACTCAGGTACTGTTAGATTTGGCTGTGTGTAATGAAAAAGACTAAAAGATTTGTATTTAGTAAACTAGGAAAATAACATTATCAATCCATACCAACAGTGGTGCAATATTATTAGCAAAGTATGTATAAATCAAATATTTTTATCAGAACATTTTATGCATGAGTTGTTTGCAGTTTACTCATGTTTTCTATGTCTTAGCAAACAGAGAAATTTGGACCTTTCCACATTGGATAATATCCTGTTCATAAAATGGAAATTCTCAAATCAACATTTTTTCAAAAAATTCGATGGAAAACTTGTGTCCTTTTGTCTTCTGTGATAACTGACTGCAAACTCTCATCAAAATATGAATTACTTGCTTTTTTTTTTTTTTGTTATGCATAGTTAATCAGTCAATCAATCTTCAGCTTGTTGGTGTGCTTTCAGTGTTTTTGTCATCTAATCAGAATAGCTAGAGTTCACTTAAAATTCTATAGTTTAGTGTATTTCGTTTCACATACATTGAGGATTTGGTCTGCAAAACAGCTCTCTAACAAATCCTTGATTTGGATACCTCCCTATATGATGTTTTTTTCCTGTGTTGCACATTCAGAGAAGAGAGAGTCCATGTACTTGGCAAATGAATCAGAATAAGCTTGTCTGGGATCCAGCTCATTTATATAATACAAATTAAAAGTTCAGTACTCTTCAGGTACCTCCAGGCAGAACAGGTAATGCAAGAAGCAAAGTATCAAGGTTATCTTAATCTTGATACTTTATTTAGAAGTCATCAGAGAAAACCAGCAATGGATAATTGCATAGTGAACCAAAGTCGGTCCCTGTCTTCTTTTCTCAGTCTTTTAAAATACAAGGAGCATGAGTTGGGCACTCTGGATGCAACTTTTCTAGTTTGAAACAGCTGAAGTTTTGAAATCTCAATCTCTCTTATAAACTATTATTTCAGAGAAATCACCTGGCTTTATCAAAGAGTTCTATGTGTGTATTTTATTTTAATTTTTGCTTTATTTAAATCTTTAATATAAAAATAATTTCAAAATAAAACCAGCTTAAATTCAGACATCCACTTGAAAATACTAAAATATTATTTAAAAAAAAATTTAAATCTGTGAACATTGTCATTTCCCTTCCAACAGATTGGTTTTAATCAACAATATTCTCTGGAATAGTTGAGGCAGGGCAGGGTGATAGTATTGCTCAGAATACCTCTTAAGATAGTCAAAATTGCTTTTTGCCAGGCTCTATTGCTCTGTGCAGCTACCTCAAAAAGATTTATACTGGCAGTCAAAATAAATGGATTCTCTACTTGCAGCTTGTATGGATGATATGAGGTCACAAGAGTGGCTAATTCTTCCATTTTCAATATTTCTTCTGTATTGCAGTTGTGGGGATCCTGACTGTGGCCTCTTAACACACTGCAGCAGCTGAGTGCAACACAGCTTTGTTCTCACATATGTGAGTGAGGAGTTTCCCATGCAAACGTGGGTGAAGGTGTGCGCCTGGAGTAATGATGTTGCAAACGCATACATGAAATCCCAGTCTGAAGGACTCATCTTGGCCTTCCCAAACCTAGATGTAATTGCTGTAGCCATAAAAACTGATACAGTAAAAAACCCCCAAATTCTCCAGTTTCTTTTTTGAAAAAACAGACTTTAACCTAGATCGTTATATAAATGTTTATGGATAAATATGGTATGGATACTTATACATATCTTTTACATTAACAATTCTTTTCCTCTTTAAATATGTTTGTTTTGATTTATTTTTTTTTTGTCTCAAACCTTTTTGTCTGCTGACCTTTTCACTTTTGTATTTTTTTTTTATTTACCAGAGGTAAAATATATCACTCTTAGCACCATGTTACAATGAAGAATACAGGAGCTCAATAAGACTTCCTGAGACTGTGATCTTTTTTAAATACTAAAAGACTTACCTTTGGAGATAACTGAGCTAATCTAATTAAATTAGTGCACAAATACATCAATGGATTAATTTTGATATCTTCAAGTTTTAAAAATATATTAGTTTACAACTATTGTGACTTTAGTATGAAAATTTATATGTTGTCCTTTCTTCTAAAAAAAACTTAAAAAGGGGGGATTTTGGAATTTAGACATAATGGTAAACTACTTTATCAAATAGGAGTTAATGCTATTCAGTTCATGTTTACTGAATGAGTAAGGAGACTTATAAATTGAAGATAATAAAATGAAAACCAATTTAATATTTGCCAAGTAGTATTTGACCATAGTCACCACAGGACTTATAACAGCAATTTTAGGTAAAATTCACTGCTGTAAAAAAGACAAATGTCTGTTATTTGTATGGTAATAACAACTATCTGTTCCTGAAGCAGTGTTTTTTCACTTTATGTAGTGACCTTGCTTTAAATCACTAGCATATTTGATAACATATTACATTAGAAAACTTATAAGCTCAAACCTTTTGAGAGTATGAGAAAAATCATTTGTATATCAGACAGACTAATACATTATCTGGAAATTTTCTTTGGTTAACTATAATAACTACAAATCTTTTAAATAACAGAATTCCATTATAGATCTTACATATTAGAAATAGAATTAAAAAGACTTTGTTGTTACTGCCAAAGTCCTAACACTTCTGTGAAATTTTCTTTTAAACTTGTCTTATTATATCTATGGTCTCCTTCTAAATATGATCTATTGGCTTCTTGATTTTTGCTTAGATTTTTTGATTTCTTTTTCTGGAACTGCTTCAGTGAAATAATTTACAGCAAGGTGGATATTTCTGCCTGTGAAATGTGAGATTAGAGAGCATCCCATCACAATGGCGTAGCTGTGAAGAACTACAGAACTCTCCTGCTGTGGAGCAAACCCGCAGAACAGGAGATATGTGATAAAAGAGAGCTAGGCATCATGAATCATGGCTTCTGGGAAATGCTTTCTTACTTCAGGATTGTCCTGTCTGTTGCTATTTCCTGTATAAAGTTTCCTTTCCTTGATATTTGGAGTTTGAGAAAAAGAATAGAAGTTGTTGTAATGAAATATTCTAATGCCAACATAAGCCATGCTCAACTACTGCAGGCATTTTCCACTTCAATGTTAGACAAGGGCACTGGAAGATCCAGCTGGGGAAGGATGAAAGTAGATCTATTCAGTCTGTCAGTATAGTGCTGAATTTCATGCAGTCTTGTAATTCCATACTTTGAGCAAATCATCTGTAGATATGTTTCATTCAGTATAATTTGAAATCCATAAATTAATACTTGATTTCTTTCTAAAACGCTATTTAACTGTAAATTACAGCCTTAATGTAATTTTAAATAAGGCTTAGATTGTACAGGAGGTATATTGGCTTCTTGTAGTTGTTCTTGCTTGTCCTCATAATTAATGATTAAGAAAAATATTTGTAGGTGTCTGACAGTATTAGGATAAAAATGTTAAATGGCAACTTTACATTTATTGCCTTTGCTCTTTCACATATCTTTCTTGCTTTTTCATGTGCCTGTCTTAAAAATAGTTCCCTAACTTTATATTTCTGGAAGGAAAAAAAAAAAGCCTGTGGTGCATAATAATTGTATTTCATGTTCTGTGCTCCTGAATAACTCTTTGCAGTGTTACCTATTAACATCTCATCCTTCAATTTATCTTAGCTAGGAAAATAAGCCTTGCTTCTATCTCAAAAGGCTCAAGAAAGCACAGAATTAATAGAACATTATAATTTTGTGCAGCAATGATCCTTCAAAAAAATTAAACATTTTTTCATTGAAGAAAGTTTTAGTGGAAAAGAAAAGCCACAAAAGAGGAAGGGGACAGGGTATCTAAATAGAAAAGATGTTATGATTTATTAGTGACTTTCAGCATCCTATCTAGATTGAGTTTTGACTAAACTATAAAATTTAATAAAACTAATTGTATCAAAGTATCTTACAGATGAACCTTTGTGAAACTAGACAGAAAACAGTCTTTGATGATTAAGCAACGCTTAAATAAGAGGAATATGAAACATGATTTCAGTCTGTTCTTGAAATGAAATTTTCTTGTCTTCCTCTCATATATTAATTGTAATTGTCTTCTAGTATTTTAATATACAAGAATAAATGCTTTTTCAACTTTATGTAGAGAGTGAAATTGAAATGCATGCAGATTGATCTTTCACTAGATTCTAATCCGTCTGGTTGAGTCATTCTCCTTGATGCAGTTATTCATTGCTTTACTCTAAAAATTGTCACTTCACTGAATGCTGAGATTTCTGTTCCTGCTGGAGTCAGTAATAAACACTGTTAAGTGGGAGGTGGCTTAGTTTTTAAATATATGGTCTTTTTGAAGGCAATAGAAGTTGGCTACTACAGGTGTTTCTGTTCAAAAGAAATACTTAACTAAACTTGAGATCTTGTCAGAATGAAAGTTAATGACTCAGTTCCAGTGAAAAAAATTCAGTTTTATATCATTAGGATTATTAGTTGTCAGTTTGAGAAAGTGTGTTAAATGCTGGTCCACAGAGCCTTTGCTAATGATCTATATCTTTAAAGTTGTTATCCATTAAAAAAGTAAATATGTAAATTTGCACTGAGTAAACAGTACCTTTAAGTTGTTTATTCTAAATTCATTAACAAACCCTTCTGTTTCTCTTTTATTTGTCTTCAGAACTATTTATTGTGTTTTAAATGAGATTAAGGGGTTGATTGTTGCATAGAGAAGTCTAAATAGTACATTTTAAAGTGTTATACATATTCACATATATATTTTGAAAATATACAGACTGGCATTCATTGGTTTCATGGAACAGTCTTCCTCATGACTAGTCAAGTTATGACTGGATTATTCATATCTTCCTGAAGGATGGCAACTATCTGCCCCATCATCATCTATTTCTTCACTTATTTTTCTTTCTGAGGTGTTGAAATGACAGTCATATATGAAGTTATCTAATGCTTCCATTTAAAGATTACAGTTTTATTTCCAGATGGAAGTATTCAGAATATTCAAAATTTCAGACTGAAGCTTTCTATAATTTTTTTTTCTTTTTTTTTTGCTACTTTAGTTGAAGTTATTCTACTGTCTTGAGTAATAGATAGACCTATGAATATCTGTTTCATTAAGGAGTATCTCAGAGACTTGGAGAGGGGTGGTGGAATTAGATAGCTGGTCAAGAATGGGGAGAGAGAAGGGAGGTGATGTGGTGTTCCCATTACTCATCCCTCAGAGCAGATGAGCTTGCTCTCTCCTGGCTTTAAAGAGAACAAGCAAGATTATCTGCTTTGATTGTTTCTTGGGCAAATAGGCGTTCAAGGAAATAAGAATAGCCAGGATGAAGAGAGTTTGAGGGTGAAGGGAGCAGATTAAGTCAAAGAGGCTTCTGAGATAAAAGTGATGTAAAACAGGAGGACACAGGATCAGAAGTTGGGTATGATGTGGGATAAAGAGCAAGGGCTATGTAACACCAAGTAAAAGAAAGCGTAAAAGAAAGCTTTAATCACTACCATATTGAAGAGACATGATTTGTGGGTTCTAGAATTCCACTGCTACCAGTTAATAGCTGTACAACCTACACACTCTATCTGTGCTTCAGTAGTGGAAAGATTTGTAAGGCAAAAGAGATAATTTAAGGCAGATGAATATTTTGTATTTTATTAATATGCTTCTTGCCACTATGTCCTGCACAGCTGTTGGAAAATTTCCTGAAATCAAAGCATTCACATTTTACCTCTAATTGTATTTTCATTATTTCAGAGTGTTACCTATGCACAACTGGAAACAGTAAAATTGGGATTATATAAAGACCTATATAAGCATGAGTATTCTGAGAAATTGTATTAATGTTATTCTGAATACCAAACTGAAAAATCATTTGTCAAATAACCTGTTTGTTCCGCTGTATCACCACCTGGAAAAAGGATGCTACCTTCTCTAAAATGAGGATGTTTAAAACTGTAAATACCTTTTAAATATGTAAGAGGTTTGTAGAATATTCCAATTAAACAGATGAGTACACTGAAAATTCATGGAGGAATGTTCTCAGAGTTTGCAGGATTTGGATAATGCACTAAAAAAAGAAAAAAAGATGTGGCTTAAAGCCCAGTGTGACTACTCAGTCTATTTGTGAATGAGAAAAAATGACTGCAGAATTATGTTTCAGTAGTATGCTTCCTAGTGGTTTACCATTTGGGAGAAATTGCTCTGTTCAAGGCTGAGGAGAAGATTGATTCTATGAGCTCTAGGTAAGAGAGATGAAAAGGATACTTATTTTCTAGCTTTATGATCCATGACATTGTCATTCGCTTTATAGCGAGTAGTAAATGTTGCGTAGAATTAGTGTTCTTACAAACTTATTTTTTCCAGCAGATCAAAACCATAAGTCTAAAGAGCTGGAATAGTTTCAATCATCATATATTCATTACTGATACATATAACATGTTTATAATCTATTTCTTAACAATAACAAATTATTTAATGTACAAATTAAGGATACATAACATATAAAGTACATGTAATGGGCAAACTGTTTGAATTAACTGACCAAATTCTTCTTTATTTGTATCACATTTGTGCAGATAGTTTGTTTCATTGCTGTCCTTTTAGCTTTAGAATGATTTTGAAGCCAACAAATGTCTGTTTTAAATCAGCAAGCATTTTTTTTTTTGTGTGAGATTGTGTTATATACATATACGTAAGTGTTATGCCTGACTGACTTGTATTTCAGGCAGCAACTGCTCTGTGTCAGTAACTTTAATACTTATTAACTACTAGATTAAGATTTGTCTCGTTAAACAGCAATAAACTTAACGTCCTGAAGAGTCTATAACAGCTAATCACAACACAGTTTTCTGTACGTTGTCGTGATCATTAGTGTCCCACAAATATGAGTATTCATTTGTGTTTGTGGTTTCCTTCGAAGGTTTGAATGTGCAAGTTTTTGCATGTATATAGATAAAATATTTTAATTAGTACTTTGTCTGGAAAAGTTGCATTAGTTTACATTGCAATCTGTAACAGTACCTGTAAAAAGAGAGAATCTTCTCAAGCATGTACAGGTTTCCCAATGTTTTCACTTAATAATCAGTTCCTCTCACCAGAAGCATTACCACCTGAACATGGATAAACAAAGCCAGCATGGGCATTTATAAATGTCACACGTGAAGTTTTTCATACGAATGTGAAACAATTAAGGTGTCGTGTACTGGTGTCTAAACCTAGTTAAGAAAAGTCCACACCAGATTGTGTCCAGATTATATAGTTTTTCCTTATATAGCACATTCAGCTAGGGTCTGATTCTTGCTAGGTTTTGCAGCTACTTTTACAATACAACTGTCAAACAATATAAACAGGCTTAAGGAACAACAGCAAAGATGGTGGCTGTCAGGGACAAAAGGGCAAGGAGGTGGCAAGTGTTTTGTAAGGGACCTGACACATCAAGTAGTGTAAAAAAAAAAAAAAAAACCCTAACCTCCTACTGCTTCCTCTCAGTTGTATTAGTGAAAGTTAAATATTTTCATAGATGTTTACCCAATAAAACAATGAATTCAGGTATAGGGTGAAGCTGTACTATTTGAAAGTAACTGTGGTGTGATGTCACCCAGTTCTGTTTATGTATCTCATATTCTGTATGTTTTATTGAAGTTACAGTGTTAATTTGATTTTAAATTGATGAGACAAGCCACATGTTTGCAGTCAATCACATGCTCAATACCTTACTAAGTGGAGCCTTGTGTAGGTACCTAAATAGTAACTGAGCCAATTACTTTGACAAGCTGTGAGACGTGCAGCCAGGACTTTTTGCTTAAATTAGTCCTTTGTTAGATTACAATTGACAGGGCCGGGAAAGGTGACAACAGTATCTTAAAGGAAGCATGCAGGATGATAATTTACCTGTCTGAAAAAGAAGGGGAAGTGAAAAACTGAAGTGATGAAAAGAAAGGCTAGTTTCCTGTCTGACTGGCAGAGAATGAAGCATTTTGCTTTAAAAGATAAGTCTCAGTCAATCCAAGATACTTTCTATATGTTGAACGTTATGGAGTAAGAGAGAGATGCAGAGTAGCTTTTTGGGATGTTGTGCAGCCTCTGTCAAAGGTTGGAATGCACCGTCAGTAAATGAAATTTAGACCTTTGATCATGACTTAATAGGAGACTTCACTGCCAGGGCACTGATTCTCTACTATCACAATAGCTTAGATCTGTGTTCTGCCAAAAGGTACCAATCAGGTGGGTTGCTTCACAGTGCTCTTTTGTTAATGTACGATATCTGGTAATTCTCCTCATTCATTAGGAATTTATCTAAGTTCAACAAATACTTTGACAGAATGCTTTGGCTCAACAGAAGAAGTCAACAAACTATTTGATCATTGATAAAAGAGTACAGCCCAGTATGACAGAATATGAATTTTTTGTACTCCCACCATTGAGTATTCCTGAAGTATGACCAATAAAAGACAGGATGAAATTATTGTTTATGCTGCTTAATTCAGCTTTACTTTCTTAGATATATTCATCAGACAAATTTAATTCTGTTGCATGCTGGACATTATAACAGAAGTGTGTGTGTGTGTATATATATATATATATATATATATATATATATGTATATTTATCCTTATCCAGCTGTGTTTCAGGTACCCAGTAAAAGAGGCTGTAGGTAGCCCTTTTTTTACCTCCAGATTTCAGTGCAGTTAGGAAGGATGGAACAAAACAGGAGCATGTTTGTTATCTGCGGGATAAGTAAGAACATACATATGACTGAACTAGGAGAAAGAGAGGACCTCTTCTTGCTTGCTAGGTGCTTTGATGAAAATTAAAACCACATTTATTTATGCTAGATATGTCTTTAAATGTTGTTGAAAATTTATTTTTAATATAATTTACCTCGCATATAAAATACATCTTTAATTTGGCCTTGAAGGTTTATTATACCAGGTGATGGCAACACAGAAATTATAGATATCTCTGCCATGTGGATTTGCTTTGGTTTTTTAATAGCTCAGTATTAAAATATAGCTCTATTATATAGCTCTGTTGCAGTCTTCTTGAAATAATATTTTTTCTCTTTGACGAAGTAGTATATTTCATATTACTACCACTGTACGTTAAACCTGAATTATTTGGAATCCATTTAGGCAATCTGTTTGAGATTTAACTAGCTTGAATATAACTGAAGAAATGTGTTCAATGCATATGATGAAAATGCAAATCTAAATTATATTTCTGATGTACAAAGTACCATGATGGATTATTCGTGATCTTTGTGAATTAGATTATTTTTCTCTAGTGAATGCATTTTTTTAAACAGTACAATTTGAACTGGAGCTTTGAGTGCTTAATAAAAAGAAGGGACAGTTCTGAGTTAAATTATAGCTCATTTTAAACAGTGTATAAAAATTACAAATTCTGTTGCCCTTGTTCAGGTTTAATTATTATTGTAATCCATTACTTAGAACAAGAGAGTATCAATATGAGTAAGGGAGGGAGGTGTCATGTGCTATATTTTATTGCAATGCAAGGTAATGTACAGATCCCCATACTTTGAAAATAATCACAAAAAGAAAGAACTTTATAATTTGTATATGCACTAAGAATAAAAAAGGTATTCATAAATTAATTAGTAAAGCAGGTGTTCGAAGGTTGTAGTAGTTTTCCTATTGACTGTGCAGTTTTCTATTTTATCAAATTTTGGTGCCGCTACAAGGAGGTTTTGCAAACAAAAATCCCTAGCATTCCATGAGACAATTGAATTCATGTTGGACTACTGACCTAAGTTTGTACTGTAATTCTAAAATTTCTAACTAGATTTTCTCAAACAATTGTCTTAAATTAGTTTAGAAAAAGATTTTTACAACAATGTATCTGTAAATCTGTACTGTCCTAGTACAAGTGCAGAACAATCTGATATTGATATAGGCTAGAGTAAATAAGCAATTAATTATTTCAATTTTATTTCTGTGAGCATAGTAAGACAGAAATAGAACCGAGCTGAACTAAGCCAGGTTGGTTACCTTTTGACCACTCTATTCCTTTTGCTTTAATGACTGCAGACAAGTTTCCAAATATTTTCTGGAATTCACATTATGCTGGAGGAGCAAATATTTCAACTTTACTGCTTCAATTTCAACAATTTCATCATTTAGCTACGTGAAAAGAATGTCAGCTCTTAAAGGTGGCAGTTGTACATCTTTTGTCACTGAATATTTCTAAAATACAAATTAAATTTGTGCAGGCTCTTAAGGCTCCATTTTCAGACCGCTTTATTATACTAATGTAATTTTTCTTTTCATTTTTGTTTTGAAACATTTTTTAAGCAATTTTATAACTTTTTTATGATGCTGAAAGTACTGTGGATAACCTGAAGACAAAATGTAGGAATAATATGATGGAAAATTTTTATGCTGTAATATTATTGTTATTTTTGTTGGCCTCTGTGTGGGGCCTATCTGTGTGGAAATTTCCGTGTCCATGGTGAGATAATCCCAATATCATACAAAAAAATTAAGTCATATACTTTTGATGACCAAAGCTTTCTATAAGTTAGAGAATCAGAGAACAGTCAGTTGGGATGGGTGCTGCAAAGGCAAATCTTCTGTTTCTTTCTTTGTTATTGGATGAGTTGTGTGAAGTTATATTTCTACAATGGGAGAATTTTGGAGTCTTGAAACCTTACAGAGCGGCTTCTGGTTGCAGGTTGCTGAGATGTTCATCCTTCATATAATTCCCCTAGGTAACAAAGTTATCCTAACCAGTGCACAAAGGTGGTTTCTGGGAATTTTTTCCCACAAGATAATATAAAGGCAGCCATCTGATGAGGGGATAGGTTTGTGGGAGCTGCCTTCAAGATACAGCATAACCAGAGTGTACCCCCACTGTTTAAAGTTGTTATTTTGGCCAGTGGCATTCTTGCCAGCAAACACGCATTACAGTAATTGTGAGAATGCACAATTTTAGGTATTTCAATGTAGTTTGAGAAATTCTGCATCTAAATAAGCAAAAGACTTTTTATAGTTCCTCTTAGACTTGGTCCTGTGTTGAGTGCAGCAACTGATGCAATTGACCACAAAATTACTGTAAAGGCCTAAAAAATAACATTTTAATTTTCAGTATTAACTGCTTTCTGATTAGCTAACATCCAGTCACACTAAGAAGATAACAAGCCAAAGTGGATCCAGTAATGTTACAGCATTTAATATGTGAGAGGATACCTGAATATTTATTTTGTATTTTCTTGCAATTAGTCGGCAATTTTCCTGAAAAGCCTTTTGAGATTTTCTGTGGGCGTTATTCTTCCTCTTCTACATATCATGTTGCTTCTAACAGTTTAACCAAAATACTGTGTTATTTATTTATTTGTCCACAGTAGTCTTAGCAACCAGGATCTCAGAATTAATTTTGTGGTAAAAGTAATTTTTGTTGCTTGATAGATAATTCTGTAATAGTAAACATTCTCATAGAAAGCTAATTTAAAGCAGAAGTTGTCATCTGAACAGGAGTAAGAAAGATACTGTAGCTGTTAGTGTTCGTTATAGCAAGGTGATAAAGTTTTATTCTAATTTCCAGTAGATCTTGTATAATGGTAGAGAGTGGGAGCAGGGTGTATCCTATAAATGACCCTGGGACACAGTGGGCATTCATGTGGGATGTGTATGCCACACTCTTTGAACAGGTTTTCCAGATCACAGTACAAGGATGATTTTTGGTAATTAATTCCCAAGTGTTGCATCCTCTTATTTGTGGCTTTGTTCAACTACATCTCAAATGTCTTGTCTGTTTTCCATACTTGAGACTATATCGAGGGAGCTGGATTGCTTCTGCCTGTTGCTCTGCTGTGATGCCCTGGGGAACAGTTCCAGATCGGGAAGTCATTCCACATGTTGAAGAATTTTGGGGTTTTTTTGTTACTAGGTCTAAGAAAACAAGTTGCTTTTTGTTCAGTACTATGTGTTTTGATGGATCTATTTATCAGTTAAAATATTGCATAACAGTACCTTGACTTCATGAGGTTGAGGCAGGCTTAGTAAAATTCAGAATTAAATCTGCATGTTTTGTGATGGTCTGTGAAACTATTTGAGTTGATAGTCCATGAAAGCTGTGTGACAAATGGTACAAATTTAGATATGAAAAAATGCATGCCTAGACAGGCATGGAAGGCAGAGAATATTTTGTTATTTTGTTTTCCATTTCAAGTTTATGTAGTTCTCTTGCATTTTACTTGGGCTCTGATGTCCTGTGTCTTAATATTAGATGGAAAAGTCTTTAAGAAAATTAAGTTAAGAAAAAATGCCATTAAAACTTTATATCATCTTTGGAGGTGCTTGTTCCCATTGGAGACGTAATTATCTGTGATTAATCATCATAGATGTTCTAGCTGAAAATGCATGGTAAAGGAGGAAAAAAGCAAACCTTCTCTATTCTCTGTTTATTTTTTATATATTTTTAATTTTTAAAAATTTTTACATTTTAAAATTATTTTCTCCATGTTAATTTTTCCATAGAAATCTGGGGTGTATGAGTTTTGTTTTTGTTTTTGTTTTTTTTTTTTTTTTTTTTTTTTTTTTTTTTTGTTTGTTTGTTTTAAATGCACTGCCCAGAAGTGGATTGTGTCTTTTATTTATCAGTTATATGTCTCATTCTGCACTGAGGAGTTCACATATCATGAACACACAAACAAAAAAATTATTGTGGTGGTGCAATTTGTGTGCATAATTATCATGTAAATCACAAGGACAGTTTCTGCTTCTGCTCAGTATCTAAATCTTTTGCCTTCTTAATATAGAGAAGAGACTGAATAAACAAAGTCAACTTATGTTTGGCTAGTGTGCTTGGAGGTGTGTTAGAAAACTTTTATCCAAAAAGCAGCAGAAACTAGTCAAAGTGTGCACAGATTTGCCTGTATAGGGAACATTTCCCAATCCTTTTAAAGCATAAGTGTATATACCTATATCAAGAGTATTTCTGATGTAGACAGTAATAATTGTACTAAGATGAGCAGAGGTAGTTGTCTATGAGGTCTTTGGTAACTGGAAAGTGGACGTATGTAATACAATATGAATGTGAATTATTTTGATAGCTAAATATAGCCAGTACCTGGAATTTTATTTTATCCAGGTAAAATAAAATTACTTGGGTTTTTTTCATCTTCTAAGTATTTAATTATTACATTTTTCTCTGTGGAATGATTTATTATAAAGTAAAATACCAGTGCAGTTCTTCATGTTAAAAGCTGCAAAGAAGCAGTATTTTTGATTACTTCCTATGATCTGTGTAAAAATACTTGCTCCCAGCAGATTTAGATTTTTACCTGAGGGAAAATATTGGTAAACATAAGCAAAATAAGAACAGTACATGTTGAATTATATTGCACAAGGTTATTGTGCAGAGCGAACTGTTTGAAATACTGAAACCTGTATTTGCAGGTGAAAACAAATATCAGAGCAGCTTAGGGTCTTTTTTATTTTTCTTAGTAATTGTTTCTGTGGCTGTAGGTTTTAGCTGCCTTGTGAAGATGGTGTTCAGAGTTGTGAATTGACTGCCTGTCTCAGACGTATATACACATTGCACAGCTGAGTCACATTCTGTACTGGTGGTTCAATATCATTGTGCAAGTTAAAATAGCATTTCTATTGTTCTGTTATTAAATAGCTATTTTCACATTCTGAACACCTGAAAGAAAAGAATCAGAGCAAAGTTGCCGACAGCACGTTATCCTGAGTGGTGTATGAATGATGTGTGATACCCATTTTAAAACCTTGGTCCTGATTTACTGATGTTCTTTAGTTTTGAGTTGATTTTATAACACTGAAAAATCTAGTGTTATTCACTAAAGAAGTGGGAAAGGTAGTAGGCCTATGGAAGAGCTCAATAAATGAGCAAGGCCTTGAGAATACCTGATTATTTGAAAATTTCTGTTGTTGGAGGAGTTATTTTCCAATAATTTTTCTATGAGGGAAAAAGTCTTGAATTTGTAAAACATACTACTTTTAAAAGTTCCCTCAAAGGCTTATAAGCATGAAGAGCTTTAATGTAAGAGGGGAACAGAAGTACTTTCTCTTCACAAATTATAAATGTCTCACTTGTTTTCCAAATTTTATAGCAAGAGATAAAGTCTGTCTTTCTGATGAAACTTATCATTGGATTGCACCTTATTATATCTGTGATCACTTTATTGTATTATACTGTTTTTACCCTGTTATGCTGTTTTACTGTATTACACTGTTTCATTACAATAAAGCTAAAGTAATACTACTAACCCTGGATTTTGATGTAGTTTGTGGTGTCTAACTCCATGCTTAACTCTCACTGGACCTAGTGGGTGAGATGTAGCAGCTTCAGGACTTAGTGCACAGCCATCTGTTTCCAGGAAACAATGCTCACAGTATTAAATACAGCAATTTTATTTGAGTCTAAACTTAATTTGTTCCTGTGTTGTAATTTCTTTAACTTTCTCTCTTCTACTTTGCCTGTCTCAGAAGATGAAAAAGAAATCTTTACAAAATCTCTATCTTCCTGCCCCAAACTATTGCAATATTAAGAAGCACTCTCTACAGTCCTTACATCCCTGTAAATATTTGGTTGGGTCTACCTTACTTTTTCATCTTTGACTTTACAGACCCTCATATATCACTCCCATTATCACTCTGCTGTTATGTCTCCCTCTTTTTACGTTTTCCTATAATGCTGACAGGTGTACAGTGTTACTAGTTTTCTGAGGCATTTGCTGCTGTTATTCTGTGCTGAAAATGAGAGTAGACATTTTGTGATAACCTCTCATATCATGCAACTATGTATTTCCCTGCAGTCCTTGTTCTATGTATACTTTCAAGAGGTATTTCTTATTTTTATGCCTTTTAGACAGTAGATTATCCATTGAAGGATCCTTTTCTGGTATTCGTGTAAGCCTTTAAACACTGAGGAATTAACTGTGGTCATTATTAAGGGCAATCTTAGAAAACAGGACTAAAGGAATTTTAAGAGATTTCCTATATTTATCTACATGCAGAATTAGTTACTCCAAAATCATTTCTATATTTTCCTAGTCTGTTCCTAAGACCTTCCACTGATGGAAAGCCCACAGACTTCCCAGATATAAATCCCCACAGTCTAACAATCACTGAAGAAAAACACAAAAGTGATCACTGGACATTCAAAGCCCTGTGCTGCTGAATAGGAAAGCGACTTACTAGCAGTACAGTAGGATGACGTGAATTGCAAGGATATATTCTTCAACCGGTGTCATAGGGGCTCAAAGAGGGGAAAAACCCCAACTGTTGCCAAAGTATTGGAAGGGTGGAAGTTGTTACTGCCATACAGGGGTGTGATGGCTGCTGGACATGGGTGACTTGTACAACAGGTTACTCAGTAAGACTTTGGCAACAGTTTTAGTATATTAATTTGTACATTTTACATTTGTTATTTTACAGTTGGCTGTGCTATATTAATTTGCCCTCAAACAGAAGTTGTCTCTTTCTATCTTTCTATTATTATACCACTAGCATACATAGTTGAGAATTATCCCGATTTTTGAAGTCTGTTTGTCTTGTACATGTTTAGTATATTAATTTATACTTTTATTACAGGAATTATCCAGCAGTTTAAGTACTGCCTTTTATGATAATTATATTTACAAAATATCAGGAGAGGTTTCTATTTAACTAAAATGTGTATATATTTGAAAATGTCTTAAACTGTTCTCTTCAGAGAATCTTGTGTATAAATAGCTGCTCCGCATATATATATGACAGATATTTGTTCATTAAAAGCAGAAAATGGATGATTGGACAGACAGAGGAAATTAATACTTTGGTTATCTAGCCTAAAGGAAATAAGAGATTACTAACATAAAAGACAAAATACTAAATTATATGTAGTGCTTTTTTTTTTTTTCTTTTAATATATCTCTAGTATTCCTATGATATAGCATAGCCTAAAGCTTTTGGAGCATGTTAAAATATATTGACCTGCACCTATTCACAATCTTAAAAGTAATTTTTAATTGACTATTGCCTGTATAAACATTTAAAGCTTACAGGCCTCAGCTTGGTTTCTATCCAAATCCTTTCTGGTCTAAACTGGTAATGCTTAGGAGAAAATAAAACTTCTGGCTGCTGAATCAATGTATGTTTGCCTTCCCTTAGTCAGTGGTCCCTGTCTTCTCTGCCTTTCCAGAAGGCAATAGGAAGGGCTCTACAGGGCATAAAAGTCCCTGTGGAGTGATGAGATTTGGGAGAGTCAGAGATGCTGTATTCATAAAACTTCTTGAAAAACTAGGCAAGGTAGTGCCAGAAACTTGAATATCCTTGGTGAGGAAAGGGTTTGCTGTGGAACTAGGCATCTGTTTAGACATTCGGCTGACTGGACAAGAGGTTGGCCTTGTATAACTCAAGACCAATTGCCCTCACTTAAGAAACTTTGCACAGGGTAAAATATATTGTGAGAAAATTCAACTTCTATAATTGTTTCTAATGCCGTGCCTTTTCAGTGGATATCTCTATTTATTCTTGTGAGGTATTTGAGTGATGTACAAAGAATTGGTGCTGTGGGCAGGAGTAATTCTCTTGTCAGCACTGTTCAGATTAAAAAATTGAATAAACCTATCATGATGGAAGGCATTGAACTGGATATCCTCTTTCTGTGGTTTTCCTGTTATTGAGGATCATCTTCAGTAATCTGATAGGTGAGCAATAGGAACTGTGAATATAAGTATAACCTAGGATCGACATTGTAACCTGCTCTAAATAGAAACACAAAGCTGTACAAGGAATTAATTGTTTAACTTTTCATAATCAGATGGCATGTCTACATTTAATAGGTCAAGTAGCAACTGAGAAAACTCAGAAGTTGAATTAACCTGTGTCTTTTCACATTTGTTTTTTAATTCACATTTAATTTTCTGTCATTATAGGTGGTTATACTTGACCTAACCTCTCTTTGGCCTGCAGTCTTCAATTTTCAAAATTGCTTCTCTAAAGTAAAAGTTTTCTTTTCCCTTTCTTGATATAATATATTAACACACAACTTTATTTTCTTGTAGGGTGCTTCGAGTGTTGCATCAAATGCCTGGGAGGTATTCCCTATGCATCTTTGATTGCCACCATCCTGCTTTATGCTGGAGTTGCACTGTTCTGTGGTTGTGGACATGAAGCACTTTCAGGAACCGTCAACATTCTTCAAACTTACTTTGAGATGACAAGAGCTGCAGGAGATGTCATTGATGTCTTTACCATGTAAGTTACTAGTTTCTTTTAATTGTTTCCTTTTAAAACTGCTGAAAAATTCCACAGGGAATATAAACTTGACTCAAAAAAAATGTCTTCTAATGAAAACCATAGAAAGAATTACTTGGATAAGCTCAGCAGATTTGACAGTTGATATTTTTACTATTTACAATCAATTTGCAATATCATTTAATATACCATAGTAGTTTATTATTAAACATTACTTCATATAATATTGATGAATCTGTTCCATGCATGCTTGCTTTGATCGTTTTATCCTCTGATAATATCTTTGCAGAAAAGTGTAAAAATGTAAATATAAAAATCTTTATACTCCAAATAGATAAGCAGGATTGTGTAACAAGTAACGGATTACTTCTGGGAATAAACACAATAAAGAAGTAACTGAGAAGCTGTGCAGAACTCTGAGACTCAAAATTTCAAAACTCTATTGCATCTGGTTTTCCTAGAATTTGTCTGTTTTGAAGGTTTCATGCTTTGATACTCCTGAATACCTGTTCTGGAAGGCCTTTGTTTTGTTGAGCATCTCCTTCCCTTTTGTAAATTAATTACATATAGCAAAGTAGTTTACTATAACCTGAAACTAAATGACATATTTTCTAAACTGTTTAAAATAATCTCTTTAAAACGTGATTTTCTTAGGTATTTGAAATCCAAATTCTATCCTGTTGCTAATAGTCATAACTAAAGCTGGAGTATCCTATCCTCAAATTTGTACATCTTTTCTTTCATGACTGTGTTTTTGAGACATGAAGTGATTTGATCATCCATTAAAACATTGACCGCATGATAGATAGCTCCATAACAATGGCAGCTCAAGCCTTAGCAGTTGTCAAAAAGCAAACCAAGTACCAGGAGCTACTGGCAAAATCATAGAGAAACGGGGAACATACTTATGCCATTGTATAAATCCACCTTTCATCCATATAATTAATACTGTCTACAATATTGGTGTCCCACAGAGGGCAAAAAAAGATGAGTTATAGAACAGAGGCTATATGGTAAAAAAATTGAGTTTAGTAGGATTCTTCAATCTAGAAAGTGTGATTAAGAGCTGTTGGGCTAGAGATCTGTAAATTCACAATGTTATGAATAAGATGTGCAAGGTTAGGATTGTCTTCTTCCAGTACAAGAAGTATGAGGCATCAGAGGAAACTAGTAGACACCAGGTTCATAAGAAACAGGTGATGGTACTTCAGTTGCTGCATAGCAGACCTGTGAAGCTAGTTGCGTATTGTGGATGCCAAAATCATCCAAGGATGGGTTCAAGGGAAGACTGAATAATCTTGGAAAACAAATCCATTGATGATTTCTTATACCATACAGACCTATCCACCTCAGGAAGTCCCAGAGGCCAGAATAGCATTAAGGGTTATCCTGTCGACTTGCCTGCTCTTACTTTTATATTCATTGTCTGATATAGAAAAATGGATATGTTGTTTGATCTGACTTGTTACCCCTGTTTTCATGATAGCTAGAAACAGAACCTTAAATCTCTTCACTTGCATTGTGCTATGTTATCAACAAACTTTTCAAAGCTTCTCTGTGAATGTTAGCTGTATTGTTTGTGGAATTAGTAGCCAGAAGGAAGAGTATAACAAATAAGTATGTCACTGCTATGGCATATGCAAATTTCTTCTTAAGACAAAGGAATTTAGATGTTCTTGTGTAATAATACATTGGGTTGATGGGAAGTATGTGACTTCTGCTCTGCCTCTTTGCCTTGTCATTTAGAATAATGGGTCTGACTTGACTTGGTGGCTAAGGTTCATTGTTTCCTGAATGAAATATCAGTCATTTTATTAGTCTCTAACTTATTTTATTAGTCCCTAGGAAGCCATTAGCGCAGAACAGCCACAAATCGATGCTTTCTCTTCAGAGCAAGTTTTCCAGCTTCCCTCTGTCAAATGCTTAAGTGAAAATATCAGTCAGAAGACATAGTTCAAATGCATATAATTCACTGGAAGTGATTTTTTTTTTTTCTTGGCATTTAATTGTTTGGCTTAGCTAATGGCTTTTTGATTTGTTTGGGTTTTTTTGTTTACTTAAAGATACACTAAATCTTATTCTTGGCAGACCTACTGGAATCAAAATTTCTGTTTATTCAGTTGTGAAAGATGTCTCTAAAGTTATGTCTTAAAGGGAGGAGGAGCAAATATTTTGACTAAAAGCAGATGAGCCATTGCCTTTGAGTGGATAAACTGTGATTCTCAAAGAAATTTGCACACATAAATTTTCTATCAGCTTAAGTTAATTTTGTAGGGAGAAGAAATGCTTGATATTTTGTCATGAGTCTTAATTAACAGTTGCTGGTACAAAAGCCCTGTGGTAATTATATTGCTTTGAAAGGCCAAAAAGCAGAAAGAAAAAATATGTAAGTAGAAACAGACAATGCAGTGCGTATATTCTTAAAACTACACATATTGAAATGGAAATAAAACCCGTTTATTGTTCTGATTAGAAATAGTAAGAATTTTTTTAAAAATCTACCAGTGTGCCCTACTAAATTATAATTTAAGGTTATTATTTAAGACATTTTGTCTCTTAATGCTTCTAGTGCTGCGAAGTGTCTCGGGCTAACCTGGAGTCTGTCCTTTTGTGATAAATGTTCTAGGCAGATGCTGCAGTGGAGTGAAGTGTGTTAGAGTCTGTTTAATCATGCTTGTGGTTTCTGTCTGTATTTTTATTAGCACAGCGGATTTCAAATATTATTCAGAATAAAAATCAATCCCTATCTGAGAGGTACTTATGTGGGTGGTAAGAGATAAGGGCTTTTTTAACTGTGCCCACAACTGTGAGTGTTCTGAGCTCAAATAACACAACTCACAAGCCATCTTGTATCTTTTATCTTTGTCAATACAGCTGCTCATTGCAATTTAAAAGAAGCAGCAGACCCATGTAGAGAAAGTAGGGCATAATGAGGGCATAAACAAGATCTGAAACACTCTTTAAGTGCCTAAAATAAAAGCTAAAGTGCCTGAATCCAACAGAGCCATTCAGAAATGTCCTTATGAATGTCCCTGAAGCCATCAACATCCCTGACTGGCATCACCTAGGGCCTCCCCTCAACATGCCCATGGTCCAGAACCCCACTTCAGCCCAGTTTGGGGCTCTCAGTCCCTCATCACAGACTCAGCTGGCCACAGGGCTGGAACTGACCCCCCCAACTGCTTCCTGACTGGGTGCTGGGATGGGCCCTGGCTGCCCCATGGGTAGCCTTCATCCCATGTGATGCCCTGGTGCTTGGGGAGAGATGAATTAATTATGAACCTGTGGTAGGCCTCAAAGTCACCTTGGAGGGCTCTGCCCTTGAGGGTTCAACCAAGAGCAACAGCCCCATGGAACAGAAGTAGTGATTTGGGTGCTGGCCCTGCAGGAGTGGACATGGTTCCTGATTCTAACTCTCTGGACTCAAACAATATATACCAGCTGCAGTTCATATCTACTTTGGAAATACTAATAGGTAGTAAATATTCATAATTTAAAAAATTAAGAGTAACTTTTGCAGCTGGTTTTAAAATTCCTTAAATGACAGGCAGATAAATCAATTGTCTTAATTTTTTTTTTTTTTTTCCAAGTTAAAATATGGAATGGTCATGGTCAATAATTCTGAGGTATTGGAGACATCTTGGAGAAATGCTAGATGGGGTGGAGGTGGTGATTTTATAGTAAAGGTTTACAGTAAAGAATGCTTTTTTGCTTGCTTGTTTTGAGGGAAAATACCAAAACCAAATATGGCCTGTAATACAGTGCTAAAAACAATAGTGTCTAAAAAGTCACGGTGTTTTTTTTTTTAAAAAGGATTTTGTCTCAAAGTACTGGATTGCAGCCTGACTTGAATTTCTGCAGGGTGACGCAACAAACAGATACTCTAAACTATTGAAAACTAAAATAGATCAAATGTATTGAAAATTGTGTGAACACATACCATAAAGACAGGTATTCCTTATGGAGAGAGCATATCTTTAAAAATCACGTAGCTGAATGAGGTAGATTTTTCTTTCTTTCCACAGTAAATTCTAAATCCATGAACCTTGAATAAATTGGATGGTTATACAAAAACGTTTGGAATTATCAGTAAGTGAACTTTTAATTGGGACTGACCGCTGATTATATTGCTTTCTGAATTGCTTCCTCACAACCCCAGACCTCCTTAATACCAACATTGTCACTGCTCTGATGGTAGACGCTCCCCACCCCTCCCTGCCTCCCAAGTGAAGAAATGCCTGTACAGAAGTCGTAACTGTTGTTTGGGATTGGATTCCTTCAGTGGATGTAGAGTAGTTATTTTAGTTCCTTGTGATTCAGAAGGGCCCTAAGAAAATAAATATGGTGGTTTAAATTATCCTGAAAAATGTCTTTATGATACTTTAGCAGGTGAATGGTTTATGTTGCCTACTTTGTCAGTTTAACAGCTCTGTAGGCTTCACTGAAACAGTGTAACCTGCTTGAGGTGCTTGGAAACTGGTATTCGGTCATTGTTCTTCTAAGAACTTAATAACTGAACACTTTGTCTGCAAAGTACTGGATATAACTAGATTCATTTAATCACTGGTTTTGACAAGATTCCAAAATGAGCAGAAATAGATGTATGATTATTAAAAGTGTATTGTATGAGCTGGATTTTTATATTTTTCTGGTGTTTGGAACAAATTCCAGAAGATGTTTTTTAGGAAATCAACAGCACAAGGTACATTTGGTGTGTTTCCCAACAGCATCTTTTCACAGTTCTTTCTCTTTAGTATGCAAGGCCAGTTAGTGCCATCTGTCATATGCTTGTGATATATAGGCCATGAAACAAGGGAATCACGCTCTTAGAGTGGAAAAAAGAAGAAATCTTCCCAATAGAAACATTAACAATGTTTTCCTACTACAGTCATAGCTAATTCAGGTCGCTGTAGATTCACTTCCTTTTAAAGGTGTGAAAACAAATAGTAAACTAAATCAAGTTTCAGTCTGTGAATCTGTTGTCACTACCTTCTCTGTTGGAAATGCCACACTCTACTGGAGCCACCTTCTTACAGCTAAATATTTCCTTCCTTTCAAAATGTAAAAGCCTGTGTTTCAGATGCTGTGTCCAACTTTGATGCTTTCTGATAACCTTTGTTAGTGTATAGTCATTGTTTATTAAACGGATGTTATTTAGTAATATATATATATGTATGTGCAACTATTTTGAGGAATTAAAAAAAGAGCATGCATAGAAGCCTTTATATTCCCCCTCTTAGTGTTTGAAACCAGTGTTTTGAGAGGTAGATAAACGGATGTTATTTTGATCAGCATGTTGTTCTTTGCTTTTGTTGGCTTTGTAGCTATCACAAGTTAAGTATTGATACCACTAAAAATATTACTGTTATAATTATTATTATTATTGCACTAATACTAATGGAATACTATGAAAGGTATTACAATGAGACTTATAGTAAAGGCCAGCTGATATGAAATATGGTATTTATAAATATTTGCATTAGACCATGTGATGGTTCTGTTTTAGTCATCTACTTAGTTTACAACAGTACTAATCCGGTTTTCCCTATACATGCTTGTTCTGTTACAAAAGCTTGGTGTTCATTAAATTTGAACTTCAATTGCCTTTTAAATACTATTTGTATTATGGGAAGCAAAACATATAAGGCTTGGTATTGGGACAAGAAATTCCTAATTTATACAGGGCTGTGTCATAGTAAGTCTGGAAACAACAACTGTCCTAAAAAGCCCTGGCAGGTGACCCCAATGGTTCTGTAAGGAGAATATTCATCTGGGCATGAATTTATCTGTCTGAGTCAATGACAGGAAGAAGAGACAGTGTAGTTTCTTCTGTGACAACAAATAATTTTCAATTAATCTTATTCCACCTAAGTATTGTAGAAATCCTAGCTTGATATGTAATACCTTGTGTCTACTGTGTATGATGCACAGGCTGATAATCTTGCACTATGAAAACTAGGTAACAGTGAGCTGAGAACTGACTTATTCAAACCCTCCTTTGAAATCTACAGAGAATCTGCTCTCAATAATTTTGAGATATAAGCTCTGAAGAGGTAGCTCAAAGTTAAGCGGAGGAGTCATGGCTACATATACCTTAGAAAGCAACATTAGCACAATAGAAACTGATTGGTAGACCTAAATACTTGGTGCTAATAACTTGCTGTTCATATAGTATTCATTTCAGGGGCTTATTTTGGATTCAGTCTTGCCTGGTACAATGGACTGAACATCCATTAGTGGCTGGAGTGCAGTAGGAGGACTCCTGGAGCATACTTCCCATTCAGCTTAATTGGAAAGGAATCCATGTTGTGCAGTCTAAAAAACATGACGCAAACCATATCTCAATAAGTAGGGACAGCTGCAAGGGAAAAAAAAAATCCATTCCTGTGCCATAACACTTATGGGAATGTACCCATAATCCCTACTACTGTCAAGTTAAAGATTTGTTCACTGACCTGAGTGGTAAAAAGACTTCCAAGTAGGCTAATGAGAGTTCTCACTAATAGAGTTCTTGTACCCAGATTCTGATTACGTGTAGAAGCATGAAGTTACCTCTGCAAGGAAGGCCTTACTTTGGCCCATGTGTCGACTATTTGTCTTACAATTTGTCAGGAACCATCGGAGAGAGCACAATGTCATTGAAGGATACATTTTTAATTTTTAAAAATATGCAGTTTAATTAAGGAGAACAGTTTCACTTTCACTGGAATGATTCAGCCACACAGAAAAATTATCACTGGACAAATACAGCATATTAAAGATTAGATGTAGAACATAAAATTTTAAATCTGGAATTGTTCAGTAGATGCGCTAAATCTGACAGAACATGCCAGCACCTGAGAATAGGATCTTTGCAAGATTATATGGTGCTGAAAAGTCACATTTACTATCTCCTCAGCTGTATTAGGTAGCCTGCTGTTCTTTATTCTGTTAAAAGCAAAATCAGTGAGAATCTCTATAAGTAAAATTTAGGATTTCGGAGGTACTTGCAAAAATGTGGTTTTCATTTTATGAAATAATTGAATAAAGAAATTGATAGCAGCGCATGTGAATAACAGCAGAATGATCTTACATAATTTTTTTTTGTCTTCATACGTGCAAATACATTCCGCTGTTTTCAGGCAGGCAGCTCTATTATTTAATACTGTGTTAAGCAGCTCTCTTGGTTTTCTGGAATTTTATATTGGTTATAATCACTGCATGCCTGTGACTTGAAGCATTTTCAATAGACCTTTCTCAGCAGGTGGTTCAACTTCATAGGAAATATCTTTTTCTCTTTTAAATGCCTTTATTTCCCCTTTAGTCTTAGTTTACTTTATAAATATCTGAACTGCAAAGCATATATTCCTATGTAATATACATATTGCTAGATTTTGCTTCATGTGCCATGCAAAACTAAGATAACTGGCCTTTCCACAGGAGATCTGAAAAGGGTAAAATTAACTATCACCATCCCAATTTTGAATTTTAATATTGTTGTCAGTCGTACGTTATCAGTCTGTACTGTGTGTGCTCATTTACATTTGTGATAATGAAATACTCACAAATTCTATGGTATGCTTTTGCCATATCTTTTTACACTTTATTGATATAGAAAGTTGCCTGGCAGTGCAGTATCCACAGTGAACGACACCATCATGTAATTCTGCCAGAAGTCTTTATGTTACTGTGCACTAATACCATTTTTTTTTGGCCTTCTTCAGGCAATGTGGGCTCCAGATTTCTTCTGTAATTAGCATCTATAAAAACATTTATTAGTTTTGATAGGGTGAGCAGACAGAACGAGACTAGATTATGAGAAAAAACTTTGAGAAGCAGACTCATCCATGTGTCATAGTCAGAACTTTGTGGTTTGGACTTAGACATTTCATGATTATTTAAATACTTATGCTGGATCCTTTCCTGTTCCAAGAAAGTTACAAGAATCATAGGGCAGAGATGTGATTTGTGATGCTATTGCTCCTCTTCCATTAGCTTGTGAATTCTCTACTGCTTGTAGAAGTGCTCCATGAAATCTCGGCTCAAACTGTCCCATACCTAAGAAGGAAGCAACCACAACTTTTAGAGGATGATGATTTAGGTTTGTATTTGTCGTGGATGAAAGTATTGACACGGTAATGATTTAGTAAGAAATCTAGTTTTATTAATAACTAACAGCAATTTGTCAATACAAAATAATTCAGAAATGCTGAGAGAAAGAACGGGGGAAAGAGAAGCTAGCTCAAAGCAAATTTCCCTCTTGAGTTCAGAGCAAATACTCCCAGTGCCTTGGCATTCCTCAACGGGTGATAATTGATATTTGAGTGGGTGGACTTCACCCTGGCCTTCCCTCTGGAGCAGACAACACCTTAAGGGTTTTGGTACCTGAGAGGCGTCCCAGCTCAGGGGAAGATGCTGGTCACAGGCCCGCTGTGATCCAGAAGAGCTCAAAGGGTCTCTCTGGTGGTCGCAGTTTATAGAGTCCAAGATAATTGACTTTGGTCAAATACCTTCTGGTGCCTTCTGGCAGTTGCACAAGAATTTGAATAACATGCAACCCTGTTATTGTTCCATCTGACCCCATCCCAGCACAGGTGTGCCAGGCCATCAGGAGATGATGGGCCATTATAACCAGTTCGAGCAATCAGGAGGGGCAGGAGCCAGGCTTGTTAATGTTATCAGTCCTTATGTCCACGTATTGGTGTATAGCTGGGGTGTGTGTGAATGGAATCACACCTAGCACCAAGCAGCCCAACAAGGAGGGGCAGGGAGGGGCAAGAATTGCACCACCACAGTATTCCACGTACTTGTAGATTGCATGCCACAAATGGATCTGTTAAAATCAGTGGTATTTTATGTCACATCAGCTTCTGTTCAGAATAGAATAACAAAATCTGGCCCTTGCAGAATGTGAAGGTAACTTGCACATTATAGTATGATGATCTCTTCTTTATATAATCAAACCTGGCTTTAGCTTTGAGCAAACGATTCGTATGATTACATACAAAATTTCTTACAGAAATACAGAATCAGAAGTTTCTGTTTCCTTTTTTTTTTTTTCTCATGTTTTATTTCTACTTTAGTAAAAAATACTTTTAGGACTTTATTGCTCTTATCCTTTGTTTACTGTTAATCATTTCTCCTTTTATAAGTTCTTGACAAACTTTAACTGAGCATTCTGTATTACAATTTTGTTTTCTTTCCACCCGAAATTTAAAAATTTAGACTCGGTATTAAACTAACCTCAGAAAAAACCCTCATGGATTTATGCTGACTCTTTTTTGCTAGTTTTATTTTTCACTTCTCCACAGTGAAAATATTTCAATTTCTTTTACTTCATTTATGTTGTTACCTGGACTTCTTTGGTCTTTGCAGGTAGTACATGATTATTAATAAATCATTTCTCCCTGTTGGCTTTATGTTTTCCTTCTGAAGTTTACCTTTGCTTACAATTCCTCTGAGCTTCATGATGCCAACTATCTTTGCTCAAACTGTTTAAGTAATGCTGTTGTGAATTTACACCAATAAATTGTTCCCAGCTGGTTTGCAGGAGAACCTGAGTGCATCTTCTAAAAACTGCCACGGGGCATAGCTTCTGCATACACTAAACAAATGTTTTTGCTTGCAAACTTCCCCCTATACTTCATCTCTCTTCAAAAAACATAATTGCAAAAGTGTTTCTACAATCTTGAGATAGTTTGAGGGGTCAGGCTGCTATTTCAGTCTCTTAACAGCCTCTTAGGGTCAGTCATTCAGCAGGGAAGAGGATCAGCATGAAGGTTGGCGTTGTTGTTTTACTGGGTAACAGAGGTTATTGTGCGTTCCAGATGTGAACATCAACTATTCAATGTTCCTTGTGACTGAAAAAAAAAAAAACCAAACCAAAACACAACCAACCCATAAAACCTGCAAAACCAACCTATCCCAAGAGTAGTGATTACACATTATTTCACAATCTTACTAAATTGTGATTTTTAAAACTGTAAAAGTAGATCTGTTACACAATCTTTCTAAATTGCCAGCTATAAAAGACAACTATTTTTAATTAGGAATTGTACTGTGATAATCTAATCTAACTTTTTAGTACTTTGATATCTTAGGTATTTTATTTTCTTTGTTGTGTTTTTTTTGTGTTTTTTTTTTTTTTTTAGCTTGGAAAAAGGTATAATTGCCTGCATCTACTTGCATTCAGAGAGTATAGCTGCAGTTTCCTGGCAATTATGTGCTATTCAGCACCTGTAGTATTTGAATGTCATTATTTATATTGGCCAAGTTATGTTATAAATTCAGGAAGAGAAATGTGAAGTAGAATTATAAATGCTGGGAAACTAGTTCCACAGTAATACCCAGTACTCTGGTGGGCTAAGTTAACTGAAACCTCTGTGGTATTAGCCTTTTATCGCTTGTTCATGCTGAAGTGTACACATACTTTATTTGAATAAAAAGGGTTTCTGAACAGCGTGAGAATCACGTGTCACAGAGCAAACTAATGTGTTTTGTTTTGGGTTTTTGGTGTTAATTGCAAATAAATGACTGCAATGCATTCATATATTAACCAAATTAAAAGAAAAAATCCCTAACTAGTATGTAGATTGTTCCAAAGCAATATTAAGTAATTTTGATAGTAAAATATATATTGTTTTGCATTAGCTGAGTACCAGACTTCAACACTGAGAGTAGAAAGTGTACCATGATTAGACTGAATACTGTAAATGCTTCATGGCTCCTACAATTTGCAATTCATTTTAAGGCACAGTAAAATATAAAGGGTCAAAGTTAACAGCTCTTCTTGGCTTATCTGTTGGAGTAGTAAATCCATTTATTATGGTGGAGCAGTAGTGATTTACTCCAGTGAAGCAACTTGTCTATAAGGCCAGAACAGTGTTAAATCTAGACACAGTAAACAGAAGCTAATTATGAAGATTGAAATACTTTAGAAACAGGTTATAATAATTATGAGCTCAGTTGATCGAAGGAGTCTCAAAAATAAGAAAAACTAATTTGTTGTGATACACTCTTTGCAGAATCCTGCTACAGATAGACATGATCATTCAACAGTGGATCTTACTGCTTGATGATTTATTTTATTTTTAAAACCTTGAATATGCCAAAGCACCATGAAAATACACAGTGAGCAATGTGCAACATCGATCTGATTTACTGAGAATGTTTTCATTCACCTCTGACTTATCTCTGCTGGGATAATCTACTCTGTACTCAGCTACAACCTGTTCACTGAGATGTTAACGCTGATGGCTTCCATCAATAACTTCTGTCGGAGGAAGGGTTTTCTCTAGAGCTATTCTAATATTCATCTTGTTGGATGGAATCCAGATTCATATTAATGAGTTAGGAAATCCACTTAATATGGAACAATTAATGACCCAACAGCAGAAAAAGAACTAAAACTTGAAAGATCAGCTTTATTTAAATCACAAAATGGAAACAGTGATGTTTGGTTTTTAACATTTCTGAACATAGTGTTGTGGAGAAAAGCACATCTGGCGTCCATGGAGAGCCTACAAGATTAGGACAGTATGCAAAATATGGTTTAGATTATTCTATTAAAAAAAGTCTTTTCCTAATTTTAAGATGTTTTTCACAATTAATTTGCATTTAGATAATCATTCATCTTATCCTACCCAGCATCCTAAATTAATATGTGAAGATTGCATGATCAATGTGAATTTGTTAAAATCAAATTTATCTTCTCTATCTTCATTGACTGCCTTTCAATAGAAATGGTTCATTACTTTAATTATATCATTATATAATATTAATAGGTCTCCTGCATTTAGTGAATATATATTTAAGATTTTTTTTTGTCGTTCTCATTTTGTGTAGCTTAGTCTTCACCTAACGTGTAGCTTTCCAGTCCTGTCAGGAATACAAAATTTATCTGTATAATTTTGTCTTTTCCTTTACTCCTTTGCCACCTCTTTCCTTTCATTCCAGCCTACACAAGTGTAAGCCTTGCTTGTTGTTTTTCTTTGTCCTTACCCATCTCACCCATTGGCTCATGTTCATCATCCCTTCTGCCATTCCCTTCTACCTCACTGGTTGCTCTCATTCTTTGTCTGCAGCATTTGAGACTTTGCTAAAATACAGATGGCAATTAATCTCCTGGAGTTCACCCACAAAAAATCAAATTTTATTTTAGAGAAAGGCAATCTCCATTTTACAAGGCCTGTATTTTATTAACTAGTATATTTTTATTGGAAAATCGAAGTTTATGTGAAATGAGATGCTGCAGAATAATTTAAAACCAACAATATATTCAAAACTATATATATAATGTTACTGGTTTAATATATCTTCTTTAAATACAGCACACACTAAATGCAGTTATATTGCAATACAATTCTATCTGACTTGTAAAGAAGTAGTTGAATGATTGTTTCACAGTTTATATTTTTACTCTTTGCATTCTACAAGGTCTTTTCTCCCTGGAATAAGTCTGGCTATTTAATCTCATATAGTCTGATCAGTAGAAATTTTACTACTTCTCTCTGTAGAGAGTGTATGAGGAAGAAATTGATTTATATATTTGGCTAGTGTATTGCTATATGCATTTTTTCCTTGCGAAAGGAAGATTTAAGTGAAAGTTACCCCTTTAGTTACACATAAGGCTGAGGGAAAAGCAGACATCTCTTAGTGTGCTTTTTGATACAAGCAGCTCAGTGGGAGGCTCAGGACAGATGGTTTAAAGGGCTGTTGCAAGGGCTGAAATAGTCTCTGTACTTCCCCAAAGTCCTAATCTCTTTAGGGCAATCATACCTTGTCATTTCTACAGCACTCAGCACACAGAGGTCTGTGAGGAGCTGCTGCTGGCAGAACTCCCATACTTCAGCCACTCATGGAGGTCACAGTTTTATATGGTATATAAAGTAGGAATTGAAAGAGACCTTATGGAATACTCACAAAGTTGCTGTCTTTTCTTATAAGTTTATTTTCATCGGTAATGACAAGATAGGTTCAAAGCATAATTAACCTATTTAAAATAGTGTTACATGGGCTGAATTACTATAAAATTACGGAAATGGGATTTTTACAACGTAATTAGCAATTATATGTATCAAAATAAATTTAATCTTTGCATCATCTAATACTGTCTATAGTGTTAAATTTGTTTCACCATTTTTAATAGCTCATGTTTTGAATAGTTCCATACAGATATCAATTTATCCTAATTTTCACTTGAGTATGAAAGAAAAAGTGATATAGAAAAAACCTGACATGGCTTTTCTGTTGGAATGTTAGGGAAAAACATATCCTGTCTCATTCCCAGAAACCAGTTATCGCTCTCTGAAAAAATGCTACAGTAGGTGCCAAAACCATTAATTTATAATACTTCTCTCACCCCCAATCGGGTCATAAGTTTAATTGCATTTTTACGAGACTAATGCAAACTTAAGATACATTCATTAAAGTTGTAGACAGTCATACATCTGAAATATCAACTATAAAATTGAATCTGACTTTGAATGTCTTGAAAAACACCAATTCAAAGATATTTTAACAGAGTTTTGAGCTTTGTTATTGTACATGTAAAAAAAAATGTATTGAGAGTTGTCTTTCAGGTAATGATGAAAAGTGTGATCGTAAAGAAACGTTATCATTAAATATTTCTTTTCATAACAATAAAACTATTCATTTTTATGTCTTGACAAATGTCCATTTTGGGTAGTTGTTTGATGCATGTGAAAATTAATCTTGCAGATCCTAATGGGTCTGTGGCTTATTTTTTGTCCTACTTTGTTATAAGCTGTTGCTTTCTTGACCCGGACAATATGACTGGAATTTACTAACATCTTAAACCTGCATATTACCATTCTCTAAAGAGTTGCACAA
Source organism: Athene cunicularia (assembly GCF_003259725.1). Classification (NCBI taxonomy): domain Eukaryota; kingdom Metazoa; phylum Chordata; class Aves; order Strigiformes; family Strigidae; genus Athene; species Athene cunicularia. The sequence continues at coordinate 38,511,914 of NW_020799098.1, forward strand.
ATCCTTCTGTGTCATATTCATAAACTGGAAGCTTACTGTGGCTAACTTTTTTTAGAAAAGTCCAAGTAGGAAACATTGAAACCTGCTGATCCAAGACAATGGTCCCTAGGAATGTTTCCAAGGTTAGACAAAACACTTAGAACAGGGAGGTACTTTCAAAAATCTTTTCATAAACCCTGGTCATGAGAGAACATTTAGGAGGCAGAATCTCCTTGAGCCACTGTTGAACTCTAGACAGTGCTGGGCAGGACGACCACACAACCCCGGTAATCTTCAAAATAAGTTGAGCCTCCTACGGCTCTTCATGTAAGCCACCCTTCCATTTCTTGAGCTTTGGGTCTATGAAAAGATGTTTTTAAATCCTCATTATAGAAGAATGCCACATGATCTGACCTTATTACTTTTGTAATAACATGTTTCTGATTTGAAGTTAGGGATCTCTCTTGATGACTTTATTAATCTGTCAGGCACTTTGTCTATTGGAGAATAAGTGGAAAAATGATGATGATGATAAGATAGCACAGATTGGCATTGCAGCTTGAGAACTACTTACATATCTAAAAAGGTTTTTAGAAGATTGTGACAAAATATCTTTTCTGTAACCTGAGTGCTGGATACAATGTGTTACTCAGTATGTGTCAGTCTTGTTTCCTTTTTTTCTGTTCTTTTTTCTTTGCCACTATTTAGAGAAACAAAACAAAACAAAACAAAAAAACCAACCCTGACTTTTAAATTATTCTGACAAATTGTGCTGTTTTACCTACACAGATATGGTTTTACATTTTATTAAATGAAATGGCCTAGTGTTTCTTATATCAATTCTGTTTTTTTTCCAAAGTTCACTCCTGTCCTCAGCTTCAGCTGTCATTCTAGCACATCAAGCACTTAAGCTGACTCCAGTGTAGAAGCCTTGAGGCTTAGTGAGTCTGATTATCTCACCCTGAAATTTCAGAGTCAGCTTTAAATTTTTATGCAGATAAATAATTTTTGCTGTTCCTATACAGGATTGACATCTTCAAGTATGTGATATATGGTGTAGCAGCTGCATTCTTTGTATATGGCATTTTGCTGATGGTGGAGGGATTCTTTACAACTGGTGCCATCAAGGATCTGTATGGGGATTTCAAAATCACCACTTGTGGCAGATGCGTCAGTGCCTGGGTAAGTGGTTAAGAAAGCTTTTGTACTTATGACAATTTCAACATGTTTTGTGTATTTGTAGTGCCTTGTGAAGTTTATTTTTGGTTTTTCTTTCTTTAATGTTTTCTGATACCTCAGTTTAGTGGTTAAAAATAGCAAAGGAGAATAGAGTGTTAGAAATGTTCTCTATGTTGCTTAATCACTAAGTAACTCCTGCAATTTAAGAGCAATTAATTCCACCAGATGAATGTGAAAGTTTCTTCTCTCAGCAGCTTAAACTGTTTGGAACAGGACTAAAACTGTGTAATGCCTTCAGCCGCACTGGGCAAGGAATATTTTTTTCTTGCTAGTATTTTCACTGTTATTTTAGAAATCTTGCCTGTTCCTCTTTGGGATAGACTGAGATCTGTCATCAGGTTTGGTTTTGTTTCTAAACGGTAAACAGTCAATTATTTGCTCTTATGTTATCTCTGGTTTGGAGAGACTATTAATTTACAACCCTGGAAAACCTAGATTCAAAAAATTCTGATTTGTACTGGGACTTAAATGGAGATTCTTCATACTAACATTGCTAACCATTTGAATTTGGGATTTTTTACAATTCTCTGTTCAATATCAGGTATTAACAAACTTTTCTGGCATTTGACTCTTTTGCACCTAAGGTAAAAGGCCTGGACACTTGGTACCTGTTGGAGTTGGATATTTCTGCAAACACCATCAATACCAACAAATCATATTTTCTGATGAAAAATAAATTATTAAATATAGCCAAGTTGATCTGGGTGTTAAAGTAGACTTACTGTTATACTATATTTACAATAACTGATACATAAAATAATAGCCAGTGGAGGGTTCCTCCTTGTACCCTCCTACAAACGTCAACATTTATTAAACTGGAATACAGACTAGGAACAAATATAGGCCATAGAGAATATTTTCCAGTCACACTAAAGATTACCACAACTGTTATTTTGGTTATCCTGACATTTAAATTTAAACTGAATACAGATAATCTATTCATTGGAAATTGGGGATTATGTTATGTATACCATCCCTACATAGATGTAACATGCTCCACAGTAATGCTGCCTTTTTTTTCCTTTTGTTCCTGTCAAATGTCATTGTATGAGTTTTGCACTTTGACTAAGAATTGTTTTAAAGCTTTTACATAAATATATAAATAAAGACTGGGAACACTTTAAATAAAGAGCAATCATTGCTTATACCAACACTGCTTTCATTTCCTGGAAAGAAATCTCTAATCTATATTCACTGAGAACCTACGAAGCTAGTTCAAATTCTGTACAGAGTAGCAAATTTTTCAGAACATTGTATTTTCTTCACAGCTGCCATAAAGGCCTATCTCAGTATTGCAGCAGAGCAGTGCTGCATCAGTTTTGATGCCCTTGCAGTATAAAGTGTAATTCTGTAGCACATGTCTAGAAGAAATGAAGAGTTAAGCATCTATTCTATGGTTAATATGACTTTTATTATTAATTAAATTAATTCCTTTGGAATTTTATTTTCCTAATCTGTAATTTGTAATGTATGTGTTTTACTTTAAGAAACCTTGGATTGATATACGTGGTGCTGCTAAGATTAAGGCTGTATACTGTTTATGATCACAGTTAAATAAGCTATCAATTATTTTGAGTTAAACACATTGTTATTCTTGAAGTTAGTGGAAGTTTTTCCTTTTCCCTAAAAAAGGAAAAAAATATGCAGTTTGCTTGTCTTATTCAGATGATATATCATTAAGATTGCTATTTTGAGTTACTATTTTGGTTGTTGCTTCTGTGCTCTAGAGGTTCAGGAGTAAGACTGCATATACAGCATTTTTGTCAGTTAAAATTATAACCTTTTTGATTAGGTTTATTTTGATTATCTCATATTTAAAATTCTTAAGGGGCAAATAACAGTTTACATTTTTAAAAAATATTTGGAATTAGAAAATATTTCAGTCCAGCAGTGATGTATTTATGTATTATGTATTAGTATTCAGTTCCTTAAATCATGCAGTGATATGAAGAAATAAGTTCTAAGAACAACAAAAAGATGACTGGAGAGGTAAATCAAACCTAATCAGTGCCCTTGTGTGTCAAGCCCAAGCTGTACTATTGCTATGCAAATTTGCTGTAAAAAAATTTTGTTATGTGCAGTTGCCAAAATGATATAATGCTGCTGAAGAGGATTGGCAAGAAACCTTCCTTGTATAAATTCTTGAGATGGTAATTTTGCAAATATTAAATTCTAAGCTGTCAAAGACTAAACAGTTGTTATCTTTTAGCAATACCTTAATACTAACAGAAATGTACATACAGGATATTTCTTGTTTTGAAGAATTAAAATGACAAAAATGGCTCCACATGAAAACCACCTTTGTAAAATTCCTCTTGTGACTATGATTTCACATCAAATTTGCTGATGTCTTCCCAAATACCAGTTTAGTATGTTAAAGTCTGAAAATTAAGTCCTTCTGCTTTACCATTGTCACCAATTATTTCTTGTTAGCATTTTGCATGAGCATATTTATTATGTCTGTGACTAAACCTGTTAGGAAAATGGAAGGAAAAAACCAACAAAAAATGTCAAGGAGGAAAAGCTCGTTTTAACTTGGTATGGACAAGCTATATTTCTTTCTGGAAATCTGAAAAGTAACATTTTTCTCTTTCTTAATAAAATATTATTTGAAAAGCAGGCTTTTAAGAACATCAAAACACAACATCTACAGAAGTTTTTCATGTGCCTTTCCTGACCTCCTTCCTTCACTGTGACTAGCACACTTTTTAGTTCTACGTGGGCAAAAGGAATTTTTTTGCCTGACGTAATGCAAAGAGAAATAGCAGCCTAGCCTTTGCAGTGATTGCATAGTTGATTAATCAGCCTCTGTGAGGATTTGGAGGCCTAGCATCCAAGTCATGTCAGTGCCGCTGTGGATGTACCCTCTCCCATCTGAGAGATGGCCTGTGAGGGTGACAGTGAAGAGTCTCATTGGCAGTGTTTTCAGAATTAATTCCTGTGAAAAGTAAAACAAAAGAAAAACAAAAGTGGCATAACATTGCCAGTCACATTTGAGAAGGGATGGTTGTGGTTTTAGTCTTTATTTTTCAATGCCTGTACATGCTTTTAGATAATTAAATAAACAATTATATATACTCGTGCTGCAGCATCATTAGTGAAGAATGGGAGACAGATCTGAGGCCAACTGTGCCACTCTTTGTATATTTGAAATTTAATACCCTTCCTATTTATATTCAGCTAGCTTAATCCTGGAAAACCTCATTTACGCCTTGTTTTAGAATGTCTGCTTACAGAGTCAATAAGAAAGAAATACAAATGAGCCTTTTTTCCTTGAAAAATGTTACTCTTATGAAAATTTTACGCTATGAAACGGGAAAGCAGTTCTTTTTATTTCATCAGAAAACATTGAATGAAGATTTCATCCTAGTACTTGTATTTCTATGTCTTTGTATCCTACCTTTTAAAAGAATCATGTTAAAGCTCCAGAGAAAGATGTTTTATATTCTAAGTTGCACTAGCTAATATAACTTCTGTTTCTTTGGTATTTAGGAACCTTTTATTTTAATGAGTGAAAGGGATTTTCCTGCCTTTGAAAATTATACTGGCGACCTGAATACCTATGTGCTATTTGACCCTTGGTTCTTAAATGCTTAAACTAAAACTTGAACTTTCCAAAATATTCTCAAATTTTATTTTGCAAGAAAAACCATGGAAGCTCCACAAATGTTTTGAAAAAACATCTGTAAAGGACGTAAATTTGTCACTTCATCTTGCCCTTACCAGACCAGTTATTCTAGAGGCAGTGAAACTGCATCATATTGACATCTGATTCTTTATGTAACAGGAGGAACAGAGTTCAGTGCAGGCTCAGCTGGCTTTCCACCCAGAACAGATGCATCATTTCTGAATGCTAGAAGTGAAGCTCTCCTTTCTGAAAATCAAATACCATATCTGTATATTCTGGTGGTGAAATGCTGAGCTGACAGCCAGAGAGGCCTTCCTTCTGATTGAATGCTGGTGTATCTGAGGAATGCAGAATGCTTCATACCACTGCTGCTTCATTTATGAGAAGTAAAGGACCTCTCCAAGACAGCAGATGTATCGTTGTGTCTAGAATCCCTTAATCCGATTTTAAATAAGGAAAGTGTCTAACAAAACTCTTATCCCAATATATAGTAAATAGTGAATGCCATACATAAGTAGTTTCAGACATTAACATGGGAAATGGGGAAGGTGAGATTCATATGGTGGTCTGACCTTCCAGACTGCATAGTTAAAAAACAGTTTAATGAATTATTGCCACAAATACCCCAGAAGATGATGGAGAAGTTAATTTGAGAGGGAATGTATTGTGACACAGATGTGTCCCACCTAACCAGGAACGTAGGTACGGTTGCCACGAGAAGGGCCTATGCTCCTTTGGTAGTTAAAGGAGAGAGAAGGTTAGAGAGACTTTCTCAGATGAAGTGAATTTTTCTGCAAGTGACTGTCCTATTTTCTGCAGAGGATAACCTTCAACACTTTTAAACTAGGTCTTTTATATTAAGCACTTCAGTCAACTATCTAAATTTTGTAGGATGTATCCTGCTTGAACCCTTCAATTGGAGTTTAGGTGAATAACATTTGCTATCTAAACACTGCTAGAGTTAGTAAATAAAATAAAACATATTAATGGTTTTATAGATTTCTGGAAGTCAACTTATGTCTGGATACTTGACCCATGTTGAAATTTCTTTCGAGGACTTGGTTCTTTGTAATCTTCTGTGATTGTTCTTGAAATAGGAAGGGCAAGCCATAGCAATACTTCAGAACTCAGCTGAGTGGTTAAGAGAATCTCTTTATCTTCATGCCATTACTCTCCCAACTACATTGTTAATATACATGTGATTTCTTAAAAAGAAGAATGAAATTTATTACTTTTCTTTTTCCGTATTTGTTATACCTTTAGACATCTTTTTTAGTGAGCTCAGAGATGATTTTATTATATATTTCTAGATGCTGACTGTACTTTCAGTCTGTTTTATTTCTGTAATCTGGCCATATTGTTTTGGTTTTCTTTATACTTTCAGATTTTCTCACTTGGGGATATCACACTTACAAAATCATTCTTTCATCTGATCATTCCTCTTCTCACATATTTTACCATGTGTTTTATACACAGCCCTTTTGTTGACTGCAGTGTACATTGCTTCCTTTAATAGAGGAGTGTGCCAGACATTCTATTATGCCTTGCCAGTAGCTTCTCAGCTTCTCTTGGTCTTGCTGCTCACTGACAGAATTTTTATTGGAGATCAGCTGGACAGACTTTTTGTTCAGATTATGTTCTGAGTTTTTTGTTCACATCAAGGACAGGAATTTTCCTTGGCATGTAAGATCAGTCAATAAGTAGGTTTTTTAATGAAACTGTTTTCTAAAAATGTGCTGTCATACATTTCCAAAGTGTGTTGGACTGTGTAAGCTGTTACACTTTCTCCATGGGCTTTACCTTTCTATTATGACCATCATAAAACATTCAAGGTGATAGCTTTATTTCCCCTAAATTCAGATAATCCTTCACAGTTTTAACTTGAATGCTTCAACAGATAATCACAGTTTTCCCAGAACTTTATTTTCACCTGACTGCCTTATTCTTTTTCACTGCATCTAGATAGCTTACTCTTTTTATAGTTATTTAAACCTGTGCATGTCAGTGGCATTATCATAAATTCCCAATTTTACAGTCAAAGATGTGTCCTTTATCCATTCCTAATGGTGTATAGCCTGCTTGTTTTTCATTTCTCCTACTTAAAATCCACATAAACCATATACAGCTTTTTGTTCGTCATATGAACTGCATCTTCTTATTGATGATTTATAAATTCGTACTTACCACTGCAAATGGGTTTTGGTATTGCTTGCCCAGGAAGAAGGAAGGAAACTTATACATTTATCTCCTCACTGCTTGTATCCTTTTATTTGCATATGACGATTGGTATTCAAGTTAAGCTGGTTAGACTTAGCAAACCAGAGTGTATTTATCAATACCTCATTCAGCTGAAGAGCTTCAACATTTATGGTCACAGTTTTAGAATCCCTTGGCTGATTACTGACTTTCACTTTTTGGCAAGACAGTAAATGACAAAAGAAGGTCCCTACCCCTTGATTCTTTCATAGACTTCTCAAACCCCATTAAGAACGACTCAGGAAAGAACACGTGTTCTTATTTTTGACAGCCAAGCATTCACTTTGAGTGACAAATCTGTTTAGAGAATTTATAAGAGTATTATTTCTGCTTTCTAGTTTAAGCTTCACTGTCTTGTTCCCAAGTATAGACCATGCAAACTTCCTGAACAAAAATTGCAGTCTTGGCAATGTGAAAAATGTAAACAATCTGTATAGTGCAGTCTTTTCTCAGCTGGGTCTTATCTTTTTCTGTGTATAGAAAACTTGTCATCACTGAAAAGCGAGTATGGATCAGGATTTTCTAAATAGGTTATCAGCAATTTGGAAACAAAATACCTGGAAATTTACTACTAGGACCTGCCTACTTTGACAGGGTGTGGGTCATGATGGAACTGATTATTTTCATATTTTATGTCTTTGAATTGAGTAGTTATGTGACATGAACATAGTATGAAGAACCCATGAAGCAGGATTATTTAATGAATGTCTACTCCAGTTTTTTTAAAAAGCAGTTTTAAAAGCAGATTATTTACCCTTTAATCACATTTAAATACAAAACCATTACCTTAGTTGTATTCCCAGGGAGTACCAAGAAGAAAAACAAAAGGAGGAAAACTGTGAGAATGTGAAAATATATGTGTATACATTTTGAGAAAAAGTAATAACTATCTGGAAGACTGTAAAATTAAATAGGAATTTTTGCTGCTGTTAAATAGATCCAGTGCTCTGTAGGACTTCAGAAGCCTGTTGGACTACAAAAATTATAGTTGTGCCTGAAGAACACATAACTAATGCTAACATCTTTAAGCAGCATAATTCTACAAAACCATCAACATTCTAAAGAAGATTCAGAAATAAAAAAAATTAGTGTGATTGTTCTATAAGGAAGTATTGAAAAGATAATTATAAAATCTACAGGAAAAAACCTACCCTTGCATCAATGCAAAGCCATCTTTTTCAAAGTGAGTATGTTGTGATAGCTAGTGGATTTTTTACAAAACAAAGTTTCAAAAAATTAATCGATTTCTTAAAAAATCTTTCTGTATTTCTGATGCAGCTGTGGAAATCTCCTCCCCCACTGCTACCAGTAAATCATTTCAGAGTAAATCCAAAAGTAAACCAAATTTTTATAGTCATCTAAATAGTTAAAAAGCAATAGACATCATGAGTAGAATATTTCAACCTTGAAATATGCATTTAAAGGAAACTTTAGAAAAATGTATGTGCAGATAAAAACCAGAAAGTAACAGTGAGAATTGCTTTCAATTTTGTCAAAATCAGCTTTTTATCAATCTAAAATATCTGTAGAAGGAAAATTAAAAAAAAAAAAAAAAACCCCACAAAAAAAAAACCAAACAAAAAAAACAAACAAAACCAGAAAAAACAGTTCCATAAAATGGATGCTTCAAAATTTCAGGGATTTAATAATTTTCTCATAATATATTTTGACAATCTAAGGAATGTCACATTAGCTAGCATTTAGTATATGGATGAATTGCAATTAGGCAAACCTGAGAAGTCTGTCCTGCTATGAAGAGAAATTTAGACCAATATTGGCTATTTTTTCCCCTTTTAAAAATTCTTTTTCCTCTTGAAGCAGTTGACTTGAATGCAAGCCAGGAAGAATCAACCACATGACAGTAATAGCAGAGCATGAAATGTATCCATGTTTCAACAAGACTCTTGGAGCTGTGCCTGGGCATATAATATGTCAGAGAGAGAAATACGATGAACATGTTTTGTAGAGGCAATAATAAATGTCCAACAAGTGATCGTAAGCAATGAGAGTGATATTTTAGACCAAGCAGAAAAGTTTTTTTTAAGTGTGTATTTTCTGTGATTTATAGTGAATTTAGTGGCCACATCAGAATATTGGTCTCTTTCTTCCAGCAGCATTATATGTAAAATGAGATAAGTTTGAAATACTTTTGCTTCATCTTTTACTTCTGTTCAGGAATGAGGTATGAATGTAGATGATGCTAGTTAATGCAGAAATGAGAATGTTAGAGGAGGCCATTTGATTGTGAGCTACTTTTAATGCCCATCTTAAACATATCCAGATTTCATATTGTGTGTAAAAGGGTGTATGAATACCAAGAGAGGTTGGTTATGGTGGCAAAGGATGATCTGTAACATGTTAACCAATAATATATCAATTAGTTTAAAGATATATGTGTAATTTTTTCAATTTCTGATTTATTTAGATTTAAATAAATAAGAATAATATTGCTGGCTCTAGACAACCTAACATTTGTAATTAAGTAGCAAAGGTTGGTTTAGGTTCTGCAATGTTAAAACCCTTTCCAGAGGAGCTCATCGAGTTTTTGACGTGCGCTCTCATATTTGCATAGGGGGAACTATGCATTTAAGATGCCGTTGCAAAAAATATTGGGAAGAGGTTGAAGTATTTATGTAGAGGTTCTTCTTTCAAATTGCAAAAATTGAAAAATTCTGTTCGATTAATTCTGAACCTCCCAAAATTTAAAAGAACTAAACACCTGCAGTTTAAGAGTACAGATTATGTACAAGAACAGAATACCTAATATGTACAATAATCCATAATAAAAGTTTATTGGTCAGTAGGCAGAACCCTATAGAAAATTGAATGCAAATAAACAATGAGTCCAAGGTAAGGACACATGTAGTACTTTTAAGTCTGACTTCTTGTAAACCACAGAAAGAACTACACACTCTATCAGTGCAACTTAATCAATAAAAAGTTCATCATTTCAGAAAATATGTGGCAACTGCAATGATTAATTTAAAAGACTATGCAAATGTGTTTATGCAGAACATGCACAGAGTAAGGAAACAGTAGCATTAAGGAATTTCTTCTCAGAAAAATGGACAAGACTGAGGCAGAAGGCCTGAAAGCCAAAGGTCATTTACGAATTTAAAGCTGGGCAAGGTGCTAAAGTTAAATAAGTTTTTATTAGTATTGAAATTAAATCTATAGATGATTGAAGTGAATGTGATGTTAGAGAGAAAGGGTAGTTCAGGAAGAAATTGAAAAGATGTTCCTGTTCATGCTTCTGAATTGCCATCAAAGGACACTCAGGGCCGTGACTACACAGCGCACTGCGGAGGTGAGGTGACTCCCGGTGTTCCAGTCAGAGGCAGCAAGGTGATGTCCTGCACTGACAGGGTTTCACAGTGAAGCATAATAGGTTTTGACAGGATAGAGGCATGTGAGTTTTGTAGATACAGTTTTGATCTCTGGCAAAAACTGTGAATTTCTGAGCCTGGGAAGAGGTTTGGGAGGAACTTCTTAGATTGTCAAGCTGAAAGTAAACAATGAAGGGGTGTGTGTATGTGTGTGTATGTTTTACAACTCTGAGTTGATAGATCACATCAGGGAGTTCGTATAAAGTAAGTATATGATTAAATTGAGAGGAAGTGTAAATGTAAGTAAACGGTTTGGAACAAAGATAAAATTACATGGCAACATTAGGTTTCTGGAGTTAAGTTTAATTCAGGCACTTCTGAATTTGTTGCTATTTTTCTGTAATTTTTTTTGGTAGTAAGCAGCAGTGTCATACAATAAAATGACCGGAGTTTACTTTTTTTCAACACACTTCTCTGTATTAACAGTGACTTTTTAATATGATTTCACTGTCTGTATCCCTAGGGTCACTGAGCCAATCATACAATGCTTCTTCGGGTGTATTGAAATATTTATAACAAAACTAAACCAAGAACAGTGTTTGAAATTCAATGAATTGGCTTTTCATGGGACAAGTACCCATAAATTTTAAAAAGAGAGCAGTAACTGAAATCTTGGTCTTACTAAAATCAATAGGATTTGGGTAATGTTTTCAGTGGAAACAGGATTTCAACCAGCTATGACCACCATGAAAGCTGTTGTGCTGTATAGACAGCATTTTAGAACATACTCTGAAATATCTACTTCTTGATATTGATTTGTGCAGCAGATTGTTTTTTAAAATCTTTCCAGAAGCATTGATGATTTGCTTACTTTGATAATTTATGGTTCAGGAAAGGTGTTACTGGCAATGAAAGCTTATAAAATCTGTCAAGAGAGTTTTACCAGCCAGGGTATTGGTACAAAAAATTAACTACTACAAAGGTTAAAGATTTCTTTTGTTCAAATAATGATTTACTTTAGCTGTTCTTTCCTAACGTGAACTGAGTATCAATTAGTGAGCTTTTATCTTCATATCTTGGTAGATGAATTTCACTATCACTTCCAGTTTGTGTGTTTGGCTTCTTACAGAGGAAACTGAACTGATCAGAGAAAGTAATTTTCACTACCAGTGCAATACGTAACATACTAAGGAACAAACTGTGATATCTCTGTAAGATGCTGTACTGCTATTTCATAAATCTTTGGCTTGTCACGTAGCAGAATGCTACTTCAAAGGAGAGGGATCCCTTTGAATCTCAGGAGATTGTGTTCTGAATTTAATTCCTGGAGTGAACAGGCTCCTTAAGCATTTCTTTTAAGGTCTCTAGAGCAAAGAGGGAATATTGTAATAGAAGAGAAAATGATCTAAAAAAATACTTTCATATATCACCTGTGGTTTAAAAAAAAAAAATAATTCATTATTTCATTCCATTATAACAAGAACTTATAAGCTAGTACCTCCTATTGCTAAAAACTAATAACTCGTTGTGCAAGGTTAACTTTTTGCTTTTTACCACCCTCACAGCAGAAAGTGTATTATTGCACAGATCTCATTTTTGTGATTTGCTTCACTGATATCAGTGATAGCACCTTCTAGGAATAACTCATATCTACCAAGTGATTTAATGTGAAGTTTTGCGTTTTAGTTACTTTTACATGAAACAAATAAGATTTGTTTATTTTATTCCCCTTTATCTTGCTGCTATGACATGAATTTGGGCATGTCATTGGCCGCTGGCTCTTCAGTCAAAAGTGACTGAGGAAGGAAAAATGAAGTTCTTTGTTTTCTAAAATGAAATCAACATTTGATTCGCTTTTTCTAAGATACTCACCCAAACAGATTCATGTTTTTAAAAGAGAATCCCTTCCATAAATAAGCAGGCAATTCTCTCTAAGAAGGCAGCTCTTGTGACTCTCAGCAGCTATAATCTGACAGATTTCTCCTGCTCTTATTCTATGCCCAAGGCAGATTTTTTGGAGGCTAAGAAGCTCTGTTTTTTTCCCCTGTTTGCGCAAACCAATGCTTTGTATTATCTCAGTACAGATTTTAAGCTAGCAAGGCTACAGAGGTTTAATACCTACTACAGATCAGAATATTAACAGATATTAAATGGGAATTGTAATCCTCATAGTAAGGATGGTCTTTTTCCTGCATTTGATGGTAGTCACAGAATAGGAAGATTCCTGAATCTGTACGGAGCCCAGTCTTAAAAACAATTACTATTGTTCAGTAATATAACTAATATCAAAGATTCAGTTCTCCATTAAATTATTATGCATCTGCTTCACTGTGAGAGATGTACTAAATTCATTAAATATTTTTTAGTTCAGAAATTCTAGAAAAAAACTCAGAAATAAGGCCCCTGGCTTCCCTGTTTTTGGCAAACTCTTAGAATAACTAAAGAGGTTGGTTTTGCTTTTAATATACTTCTAGAATATAGTAAACTGAGAATTTAAAGGCTGTTCTGAGAACACATAGTGAGCCTTTTTTCTTATTTCTTGCTCCTGCCTTAAAAAAACGTGAGTACAACTCTTTAGCTTGATAATAAATTAAGATCAGACATGGCATTTTTGTTGGGAATTCATAGCCCTGAAGTGAATCTACATTTCCAAGTAATTTTCCAAGTAATTATTTGTAAATGAGTGCCTGGGGTTGAACCAGATGTTATCTCATTAACTTTAACACTAACATGGAGAGAAAAAAAAATAATAAAGGAGCAATAATGAAAAAAATAAATAGGAGTGTGTACAGAGCAGTGTTTACTTGTATTGACTATTTTTTTCTGCCATAGATGGAATAAAATTTCCATTGTATAAAATAACTGACACACAGAAAAGTCTGATTTAACATTCAAGGGTGTATACTTATTATATATTTGCTATTACTTTCTCTATTTTATCAGTTGGTTTTCTAGTAAGAGTGTTTTGGGAAAAAACTGAAAAGGAAGAGAGCCATTATCGGCATGAATACATTTTCAAAAGTCTTTAAACATAGATTAGACACATCAGTTTCCTTTTTAAACTAGTTTGATGTTATGGGAAAAGTTAAAATGGTTCATAACTTACAAACAAGTAGGAAAAGCTGAAGTGTTGAGTACTAAATAAATAAAAGGATAGAAAGCAGATATCCAGAGTATTAAATGGAATACTTCTATTCTTTATTCCACTTTATCTTTTACTTTCCTGCATCCTTCTGATAATTATTTTTAGTGCTATAAACTCTCCAGCCTTTCAGCCTACTGCTGAAAGACTCATCTACCTAGGGACAATCAGGAAAATTAACCTGAATTGAATTTTAAACTGGATTAATTAAACTACATTAAATCCCTGTGTAAATAGACTACCTCAGAATTAAAATGGCTTTTATTTAATATTCTTTGGAAGTGAGTTAAAGTAAATCAAATTAAGGTCTCCAACATTGCTTGAGAATGTCCATCGCATATCTTCAAACTAACAATACTACCTCACCTAAAATTCAAACCTTTTGTTGTTTGGTAATGCTTTTCCTGATCAGGTATGTGTGGACAAGCCACTTGTCTAGAAAATTTTATTACCATTTGCACACTTTTCAGTCTGACCTTATTTGATTTCCATAACTAAAATATGTATTTATATTAGGCTTTTTCCTTTATCTCCTGATGTGAGAGAAGTTACATTAAAAAAAGAACTAGGAAATGTCTTCCATTTCCCCCTTATGAACTCCATTAAGCTATCATTTTAAGCAGATTATGGACTATCTTATTTAGCTTTTTAAAATAGCTTATTTCTTATTCTCAGAATCAATGTTTTTCTGTGGTAGAAAAATGATAGTGTGCTGAAATTGTTTTGTTTCAGTAATGCGTTTAGATTTATTGTCATTTCCAAAGCCATCAAATCTTGGGGCTATTTCATATCTTTTCCACAGGATAAAATGAAAAGGTAATTTACTGATGAATGTGCCTGCTAGTCATCTCGGGATAGCATCAGAGTAGGAATCTAGCACGCTTATATATTTACAGAAGCTGGGTGTGCCAGTGTGACTGTGGGCCCCAAAGGCAAGTAGAGTTCAATACCTCCTACAAGCAGATTGCTATACTCTTGAGGCTCATGGCTAAAAATGAAAATCTGTAGTCTTTGGAGAACACATGTTGCAAAGCATGTTATTTAATGCATTTCTTATTACAGAGTTAAGCACCCTAGTTTGTTCTGAAAGATCAATTCCCTTGTATGTAGACTCCCAATATGTCTAAGTACAGAAACAAAATGACAAATATATTGTCTCATTGGATCAATGCAAAATGAATTTACCAGTGAGATTCTGTGGCAGCCATGGATAATGACTCGTTTTTATTAAGACCCGTATTTCATTCTTATTTTTTACATCATGATTGATAGTGGAAAAAAAACCCCATGTGGCCTCCTGTCTTAACTATGGAGTGGAGGGAGAAAGATTTGCTTCACAAAGCATGCAGCTGTCTGTGCTTCAGATGTGGTATTTTGAATCAATCATAGGCCAAATAGTGACAGGAATGTAGAGTAAGCTTACACCTCTGGAAGCATAACTGTTTGTTCCTCAGAAACATCATGTTAGTTCTTCATCACTCACTTTGACCAGATCATGAATTGATTATCAGAACAAAACTATAATATAAATAAGGACCGAAACAGACAAAACCAGTCAGAAATGTGTTTGTTACTTCTCTGTGGATCCTCTTTTTGCAGTGGAGTATCAGTTAAGTTTTGACTTACTACTGGTTTTGTTTTTCCCTCTTTTATTGCAGTTTATAATGCTGACATACATCTTTATGTTGGCCTGGCTTGGCGTTACAGCTTTCACTTCTCTGCCTGTTTACATGTACTTCAATCTGTGGACCATTTGCCGAAATGCCACTGTAGTGGATGGAGCTAATCTTTGCTTGGATCTTCGCCAGTATGGTATGTGAATGAAGAGCACTAAATATATGAAGCAAGCTTTCACGGAATAAAGTGTCGCATTGTTTTTCTTCCATGTATCTGAAATGAACTGTTTCAGTGTTTCTGAAACAATTGTTAAGCATCTCTTTCTATCCTGTTACCCAGTAGTCAAGGCAGCATATTATAGATGCACTCCATTTCCAGGCCTGACAAAATTGAATCAACATTTTCCATCTTCCCGGAGTACTGAAAATTTGGCTTGGGCCTTCTGTTTAGTGTCTTCTTTTGGAATTGCTGGAACTTGTCTAAAATGCTTAGTTAATCAGTTTTCTGGAGAATTACTCTAATCTTGTGGTAAGACACTGATCTGGAGATGTGAGATCCTAGGTATCATCTGTCTGCAGAGGTGAATCAGGACAAGATGAGATTTATTGCTTGCAAAATTTTTGATTAAGAGCAACAATACAAATAGTTATGCTCTAAGAGGCTAGTGGAGGGAGAGAGAGAGAGTGGGGCTAAAGCCTGAACGGTGGAGGTTAGAATAAAGTTGGGATATACACATACATGTGTTTTGAGGGGATGTGAAATTTGAACAAAAGTGGGCTTGGAATCTTAAAAAGTCTTTAGAATTTTTGTGTTGGTGATGATAATTCAGTTCCTTTCTGCCACAAGACTGATCTGAATCTAGATGTTCTGGCCTTGTTGGTTTCTCATCCCACAGAGCTTTGGGTAATCATACTCTTGTCAGGCACTTCCTTGAGTCTTCCTTTTGTTACCTTGGCCTAAAATAAAATCTCGGTATATTTTTAATTGTTATTTTGAGATAGAAAAAAATGCTGTATTGCTTGGGAATGAAAGAGTTTGATTCATATTAAACAGTTCACTTAACCTGAAATAAAATATTTCACATTGTTTTCATAAGGAGAAAAAAAAAAAATTCCCTCCCCCACATGACAACTGATTTGAGAAAGCAATTTCTTATCAAGAGTATTAATTCTTTCTATGACCTTTTATTTTGCTAATATTCATGCCTGGTTTTTATTATGTTTAAAATATGCATAGAATGCTAACATATAAAATATGTATGCTGTGAACATACATGTTCTCTGTAAATTGACTGTAAAAACACTGATTACTAATAGAAAAGAACAGTAGCACTTTTCACATAAAGAAGTTATTGCCGTTTTCTTCAAGCTAGTTTTTTAGTATCCATACATTAGCTAAAGGAAACAATATAGCAGGTTCTAGTTAATCTTGCTGGTAGAGGAACTGACAATAAAGTATATGTTTGGGTAATTATTTTTTTATTACTTGTGAAAGAAGCTCTGCACCAGAGTAACATGTCTGAAAAAAATATGACTCATTTCTCCACATGAGGTGGTAAGTGTATATACTAGTTGCAAATAATCTTCCAGTGTTTTGATTCTTGTGCTGATCAAAATCTAGAATTGAGATATATTCAAAAATGGATGAAAAATTATTATCTGCATGTTTCCTACTAAGGCTTTTACTAAACAGAGGATATGTTAGTTTTGTGATGGCTGAAATTATCATAGAATCATAGAATGGTTTGGGTTGGAAGGGACCTTAAAGATCATCCATCATGTTCCAACCCCCCTGCCATGGGCAGGGACACCTTCCACTAGACCAGGTTGCTCAAAGCCCCGTCCAACCTGGCCCTGAACACTGCCAGGGAGGGGGCAGCCACAGCTGCTCTGGGAAACCTGGTCCAGTGCCTCACCACCCTCACAGTAAAGAATTTCCTCCTTATATCTAATCTAAATTTACCCTCTTTCTGTTTAAAACCATTACCCCTCATCCTACCCCTACACTCCCTCAAAAAATGTCCCTCCCCATCTTTCCTGTAGCCCCCTTTAAGTACTGGAAGGCCGCTGTAAGGTCTCCCTGGAGCCTTCTCTTCTCCAGGCTGAATAACCCCAACTCTTTCAGCCTGTCCTCACAAAGGAGGTGTTCCAGCCCTTGTTCATCAACAGACAACTGATTTTGTTGTTAAAACAAGTTCTTCAAAGCAGCCAAGAATGTGTATTTCTTAGCTTTTCTGGCTCATATGGAGTAAACTGCCATGTGCTAGGAATACTAAACACTCTGAATATTTGTTCTGCTCCAGGGATTGTAACTATTGGAGAGGAGAAGAAGGTTTGCACCACATCAGAAAGTTTCATCAAGATGTGTGACTCTAATGAGGTGAATAAATGTGATAATATTTTTGGTAAAACCATATCATATTTTATAGTAGGAGGTAACTGATGTGTGTTTTCTTCTTACTCTTCATGTTCTAATTCTAGCTATGGTGATCAAATAAAATCCCAGTGGAAAATACAGTCAGCAAGTACTTTTCCTAGTCTCTTACCACGTACCAAATTTAGTCAGTGCAATTTCTCCAGTCATTTGTTTTCTAAATACACTCATATTTTATTTTTTGTTAAGAATTCCATTTTCATGTATATTATTACTGGGATGTTTTTGAAAGCTAATGCACCTGCTGCACAATGAATAAGTCTATATCATGAACCACTGTTTGAATATCTTATGATTACTGTTGTGACAGGAGAGTAAATAATTCAGAGAGATTTGACCAAATCTTGCAGTGTGGATAATAACTCCTAGTACAGTTTTCTTTGTAGTTTTTCCCTTAGGCACAGCCCACCTATTTCAGTTCAGCTGAGGTTTCTGGTTTTGTTCTTAAATGATCAGGAATGAAGACAGGACAAACAAAATTACATCTGAAACAAAAAGAGAGGCAAAATTAATGATCACTCTGAAATCAGAGGGTGCTTTGCTAAATGTTTTGCTGGGTCTTACTAAGTTTGAATAAATTTTCTCAGAGTGAAGGTACATGATCTGCCTTTATACCAAAACCATCTAAGAAAATTCAGCCTTTGCTGTGCAGTCAACATTCAGGCTGCTGTGTAAACCAAACCACTGAAAGTAAATAAAATAAAATGTAATTGTTTGGTTTGGGGTGAGATGAGGAAGATGGTTAACTTTGATTATTTAAGTAACCTGTTTTGTATTATATTGGTATGAACAAGTTTTGCTGGCAAATTTCATAGATTCATAGAATTCTTTGGGTTCAAAGGGACCTTAAAGATCATCTAGTAATTTGGGAGGGGAGTAAATCAATATATGAGGATGGAAAGGCTCAGCTAATGAAGGAAAATTGAGCTTTCTTAGGCTGTCTGCCACTAGAGAAACCACCACAAACATTTGTAGCTCTGGTTAGGTATTATTGTAATTTAGTTTATTTTTAAATAATTAGTTTTCTTAATATT
Organism: Athene cunicularia; assembly: GCF_003259725.1. NCBI lineage: Eukaryota > Metazoa > Chordata > Aves > Strigiformes > Strigidae > Athene > Athene cunicularia. The sequence continues at coordinate 38,530,568 of NW_020799098.1, forward strand.
TTATTATTTAAATACAACATTTTTAAACAGAACTATGCTTTATCCCTGATACCAATATTTGAACAAAACAAGCACATACCTAATGTCATGTAGTCATGTCAATCTTTTGGAAAAAGTATTAGTAATCATTACTTTTGTAGAGGGGTGTCACAAGGAAGGTAGTTGTTAGCTTTATGTTGTTATGACTTTTTGTTCAGTTTCTGTTTAGCATGCCACCATGAAAGTTCCTTTCTTTGTTCCCCTTTGCAGCTAAACATGACATTCCACTTGTTCATTGTGGCACTTGCTGGAGCTGGAGCAGCAGTTATTGCTATGGTAAGTGACCCAACTCTTTGTACTTCCATCATCATCTGAATTGCTAATCCACTGTGGTTGCTATTTAGTATCAGTTATTCAATTTCCATACTATCACTCATTGCTATTACTAAAATATAATTTTGTAATTTAATAATCTCATATTTTTGAAATACATTGAAGGATTACCTTTAAAGCAGAATATCATGATTACTTTATTTAATTAAAAAACACCTTTAAATACATGCTAAGGATTTTTACTGTTGTCTTGTTGTGTTCAGACCAGTGTCTGAACTCATGTGTCTGTCTCATACCAATAGTAATATACCTCGACCTGTATATTTTATGATCTATGCCTTTCTGGGTGTTCACAATCATGCCATGCTGTTATTTTAAGAGCAGACTCCTTTTGCCAGTTTTGTGTGTATATGTGAATTCATCAGTTTTTCTGCCAGGACTTTTTTTTTTTTTTTTAGAATTAAGATCACTTTGAATTTGATAACATTTTGTCAATGAGAAAGTTCCACTGAGAAAAAAAGTGTATGAACTAGTGTCTTGCTCTTCTGCCTTTTGTCTTCTGTGTCTGCTTAAGCATAAAGATATTTTTAGAATGGGGATTCTGTATCAGTGTAGGTTTGTACAATACATACTGGAATGGGAAATGAAATAGGAGTTTTACTTGGTACTGATGCATTCCATAAGAAAAGTGTTAGTGATGGTGATTACTCTTACTACTGCTACTAGTAATTTTTCATTGAATCCTAGGGCCATAAATTTTTTGTTTTCCTTAGAATTTTGTTTATAAAAAAACCTCAGAGAATATTAAATGGAGCTATTAGTCCTGTTGCATTCATGACTTTTTTGTTCTCTGCCATTTCTTCATTATTACATGACACCCTGCCAACACATCGGAGGCATCTAAATGAAGAAAAAACACATTTTCAATGTAATTTTCATTTCAAGACCACAAATAATAAGTATAACAGTAGAATATAGTTAATATAAATAATTTAATTGATTTTCCAAATCGAGATTTTTCTCCTTCCAGCTGTAAAAATGGTGATCTAATAGTAATTATGATAATATAAATAGTAGTGTTAGGAGAGTATATCCAAGAGAACATTAGTTCTCCAGTGCATTATTGTTTTTAAGTATATTCAGCAGTAATTAGAAAATGCTAATTTGTTCAAATAACAACTCTGCATTTCAAAGAAGAGTTTTGAATCCGAATAGCCACCAAAAGATTTTCAGTGAAAATGAACGCATCTTCAGTGGAAGCAAATTAAGTAGGTACATTGAGCCACATAGTTTAAATATATGGTACTTCCAATGAAGTTTAAAAAAAAAAAATACCCTTCAAAACTCACAGTACCATATCAAAGATGCCGTAGATGTGTTACACCAAGTACTAATCCACTAATCCGCTAGGAATTCACTTTGATTGCTCACATTTATTCACATATTTTTGAAGGTTTACCCATACCCAAGTATGATTATTTATTGGATTTTTGTGGCTGTACAGAGCAGGCATGATAACACTGGCTGTTTCAACAGAAATATAAGTTAAGGTTCTAAATCCTGGCAAATTGTGTAGCATCCAAATGCTGGTAAATGTATGTTTTATGAAATGTTTGCGACTGTGTTGTATATATGTCAGTTTTGTAATTAAAGTGGGTTTTTTTTAATCTAACATTGTGATCTGTTAGATAGCTGGTGAAGACTAGCACATTCCACTCTTTGATGGTGGTAATTTCTAAAATCAGTATACCAGACCATATTTAGAGGTTGAGCAGTTGACACACTTGTGCAAAGACTGGGGACAGGGCATGAAAAATCTTCAGAGTTTTGTCATTGGACACGCAGATATTAACAGGTTCTTTTTCTTCAAGGGAAGTTTGCTTTCCCAAGGAAGAAGTAATTTAGTGGAGGGAAAATTAATTTCAGTCCTAAATGTCTCATACAGGAAGAAAAAAACATCAGCAATGGGCTAGGGTGAGAAACAAAGTGTGCAGAAGCCATTTAAGTCACTGGATAACCAATGCCCTTCCCTAAACTGTTGCAAGAATAATCACAATATGATTTAGTGAAGTTAGTCTTTGTATATACCCACAACAGAAGCAGATCTCCATGTTTGTGAAATTTAACAGGCCTTCTTAACAGAAAAATTAGATTAAAATACCAGTCCTTTACAGAAGAGAAAGCTTGTGAATTTATTGCACTTTTAAAATATTTCTTGCAAATAGTTATTGTAAACTAGGATAGTCCATCTGACTAAAGTAGTATGTATTTTGTATTTATTACCAGCCAGTGATAGCAGTGTGTCATCAATGAGACTGCTGAATAACTGAATTGGTAAAATCTGCTCTTTTAAATGATGTTTTAAGTCATAACATTGATATACTCCAATATATCCTCACTTCTGGATTTGTGGACATTTGTGAGTGCCAGATTATTTAATATGTGCAGATTTCTTTAAATCCTTTAATGTCAATATTTGTCATGAATTCACTAAAGAAATCAGCTTGTTCAAAAATATTAAGACCATCTGCCCCCAGGATACTTTTCATGAGACTGTGTTTTAAAAATACAATTTAAAAAAAAAAAAAAAAAAAAAAAAAAAGTTAATACATACAGAACCATTTGGTCACAAATGAAAGCTTTCCTGCTTTCCTGGATGTTCTACTTTAATGTTTCTCTTGGTCTCAGATTCGTATATGAAAGTTAGAATGTTTTCACAGTTCACTAGCTGCCTCTTTATGCTGTTCTGTGGTTCTGAAAGAGAATTGGCCTATGAGTAAGGATTGATGTACAGAAAAACTTGGGTTTTTACAGTATGTGTGAGGGAAAGCTTTATTTTGCAGAAAAGGAAAAGGTCAAATAATTTGTTTTGAAAATTTACCATTCTTAAACTTCAGTCCAAGATGAAAAAACTTGATAAAATTATTTATGTTGTAGATGCTTTTTGTGAGTCTTGAGCACAGAAAAAAATAGCCAAGATTTTGAATCATACTTAATTTGGACTATGTATGATTCTGATCATTACTGTTCTTTCTTATGTCTTAATGGATTATAAGTGGTTACAGAAATGATCATTGAAGTAATAAATATTAGTTCTAATGTTTTCAATTTTGAGTCAGAGAGAAACAGAAGACATGAAGTTGTTTAAATATAAACTTTACCATCCCAAAGGGTTGACTGTAAAGCTAGTAAGCATCCTGTCTGTGACATTTTCCAAAAATCACTACAGCAAAACTGAATTGTGAGATACACAGTTTCCCTTTTCAGAAGTTACCATATAAGCAGTACTCTTCTACCTGAGTTTTCCACAGAACTTATGTCCTGTAAAATGAAGCTGCAGTCAATTCTCCTGAAACCAAGTGAGGAAGAACAAGGGAAATGTATAAGTGGTCTAGTCCCTCTCCCCCAGTACAACTGTGCTCTTCTGCAGGGTATTAGATGTATGTAAGGGTAAGAAAAAAGCTATTTAGACTTCCGATCTGCTGAAATAGTGACATATCCCAAAATGAAAGGACAAACCAAAACTCTTCCTAGCCTAGATGAAATTCTACAGTTTTTAATGGTTGAAGCATACTTTCACCTTATAAAGAAATCTAAGCAGGACTGTTTCATAGGTACAGATAGACCCTCCTCTGTCCTGTATATGCCTGTAATTGAAACGTCCTGAGGCAGACTGTGGAAGCTGCCCTACTTCAATTTGAAAAAGCCTTGACAGGGCCCCACTGGCTTCAGGCTATTCAGGTCATGGAAGTGTGAAATAGAATTAGACAGCCACTTAGAGATGGCCTCCTTAGTATGACAATATTATCTAGGAACTTGGTGTTCAAAAAACAAAGGTTGTGGGACTGTTAGATGTATATGTCATTATATAACATGGATATGTATTTGAGGTTCTATTCATCATATACAATAAAGTAGTTGTTTCAAGGAAAGTCATCCTACTTACAGTGAGTGTGAACTCCAAGAGTTTTGAACAGTTATTCCAGAAGTTTGGTCCTGTAACTTTTAATGGAAGTAATGGGCAAAGAATGGGAGTTTAATGAAGGTCAGACTGTGGTCAATGTACTTTCAGAATAGTTTGGTTTTTTAGTAGAAGAAAAATGCCAAGTGAAACTGCAAGACATTAGGATTAAATTTGTCTCTTACTGGGTCGTTACCAAGTGTTTTGTGAGGACAAGAAATGTGCCTACGTGGTCCCATTTTCATCACGTATTCTTCAATTGCAAGGTTTTCTGGCAGATGTGTTTTAAAAGGTCAGGAAGATACGAATATGCTGCTCATATGCCCTCCACTTCTAGAATTCTCATGTCTATAAATGTATTCAAGGTTCAGATAGTATTTTTTTTTCATTGAAACCTCACCCTCAAAGGACCAGCACTGGTGTTTTCATTGGATGAAAATTGTAATTGTCTGAGATGACAGAATTAGGATTACTGTTTCTTTTGATTTTTCTTAAGAACTTTACTGTGGAGGAAATTTAAGGCATTTCATTCAGCGGAGTGGAGGTTCAGCATTAGTGTCTCTCATTTGATCCAGAAATGCCTGATCCAGAGATTACTCATGGTGAAAACTTTTGGAACAGCTGAGTTAGATACGAGGCATTTCTTTTTCCTGTGTGCTAAATTATGATGAGACAGTGTCACAAATTAACACAGTACATGCTGCCATCTCCAGCACTTGCACTATGATCACAGGTTGTGCTGCTAGTGTTGTACTATAAACTATTATGTGTAATCTTTTTCCTAGATGACAGATTCTTTGAACACTTCATGCTATTTTATGAGTCCTCAAATCAGACTGCATTCCTCAAGTAGGGATTAACTGGGTGAAATGTACATTAGCCTGCACTAATCAGCAACAGTTGCCACCAAACATCTGTGGAAAAAGCCAACATTGGCATTTCCAAAAAAGAACAAACGTACTAAATTGGTTCTTTTCACTTAGTATGAATCTATAATATTTGTATATCTACAACAGTCCAATATGAACATGAAAACTTGCATAATCTCAAGATGTTTTTATGATTAATCTATTCCATTTTCCATTTACTGAATCCTATTTTAGCTTCTTGATTTCTTAGGTAGGGGTGGAATCTTTTTGATTTCAGGAAATTATCTGTGGCCTCTGTGGCAGTTGGTTAACATAAATTTAAGAGGTGCTTTCATCACAAAGTACCTGAAAGCCTTCTAGGGGAGGAATAAATGTCCAGAGAGTCCTAGAATAAACCAGTTGAATACCATTACTGAACATTTTTATTTTCTAGCTGAATACAGAGCCAACAGAGCATTTCTTATGGTGAGAGGCAGACAAGTTTTGAGACGATCAGAGGCTCCTTGCAAGCAGATCCAGCAGACTGCAGGGCAGGACATTTGAGGTCCACCTTTGAAATGAAAGCTTGCAAAGTCTGCAATGTCCAGAAGGGCCCCGATTTGGGATACTGAAGTGGACAGGAGAGCATTTTCTTGCTCTAACAGGCAGCTGAAGTAGAGTTTAGACTGTAGATGGCCCCAAATATGAAGTCTAAGCCAACTAATTCCAAAAGGGACTGAAGGCAGATAGCATGTGACTGCACTGAAAGAGAAGTTTTGAATAAAGCAATTGTGGCAGCAGGCAGTTCTTTGGAGGCCTCGGCTTCATTCCCTGTATTGACATTGTGTTAGAATTTATCACTTGTTTGACCATTCATTGCACCATTCAGAAGACTGGACATCTACCAATTGTTAAGCTCTGTCGCTGGCAGCCATACTGTGTGATTTTTATAAACTACTAAGCTCCATCTCCAAGGCAATTAGGGTGTTTTGCCTCCTCTATTTATAATGGAAAACATTTGTAGAATGTAATTTTTCTACTGGTAGATACCTTTCACTGACTTTCAGATAATTCAAAGCCGTGTGAAAAACATTTGTCCGTGTGACAATATTTCCAATATCCTTTAACTGGTGTTTAATCCTCAGGTGTATTCACAGACGTTCTGTCCTCCCCATTCTCTACCAAAAACAAACCAAGCTCTTTTGGAGCTCATCATAGCTCGTCCAATGATTTGTGTTGACAGCAAGTGGGTTTTTATTCCCTTCTTTTCAGATAATTTTTTAATTTTGTTTTTGGATGGAACACTTGGAAAGCACTTGTTTCCTTAAAGTTAACAAAGGAATTTTTACATATTCAAAAATTTACATGGAACATGAACATTGTTTCTGTTCCATTCAAGATGTATTCAGAAGCTGTCTTTAAAAAATCATACAAATAACACTTTTGTTTTCTATGAATTTTAAAGAATTACGTAAATGTGCTATGCAACCTATTTCACTAATGCAACGGTGAAATAAAATTGCTAAATTAAATGGTGACAGGTGGGTGCCCATTTTAAGACCTCAAGTTTATTCGTAACTGTATTTTGTCACATAACATTTTCCAATTTTTGACAATTTTTTCCCAAATTAGCTGGTTTTGACAAAATAGCTGGATTTGTGGATGAAAGAAAGAAGTCATGGCTAAATGGAGAGCTAATGCTAACTTTAACAAGAAAGAAAAATCAACTCTTTCAGTAATTGTATTAGATATATAATCATAAGACTACAGATGTGTCTATGGCATATTTCTGTTTTAAGCAACTACTTTAACAAATAGTGATTCAGTGGGGAAAAGTCTGCAAGAAATAACCGGAAGGCATTTTTCCATGTAGATCTGCACACTAGTTGAAATAGTAAAGCATGAGTGAATTGTTGATTTCTTTCAGTTCTTTTAATTTTTTTATAACCATTGCTACCAGCTCCTAGTCACTGTAACAGTAAGTCACAGCTGTGAGGTGAGTAATCTGAGGATTAATGAAGCTTCAGCTTGAATTTTGCATCGTGTTGCTGTACATGACATAACAATGCTTAGTTCCTTCTGCTGAAAACCCAATCCTTATCCTCGAGCTTTCAATTTTGAACTTGCTCTATTGTGACTAGCTCTGTTGGTTCCTAACTCCATGTTACCTCTCTTACAGGTCCATTATCTTATGGTCTTGTCTGCCAACTGGGCCTATGTGAAAGATGCTTGCAGAATGCAAAAATATGAGGATATTAAATCAAAGGAGGAACAAGAGCTTCATGATATTCATTCTACTCGCTCTAAAGAGCGGCTCAATGCTTACACATAAAAGAAACCTTGTCTTACCTTCTAACGTATGAATGCTTTGTTGTTTAACTAAAGGCCATCCAACCATTTTAAAAACAATTGAAAGTGCTTCTCACAAAAGATAGTTAGGGTGACTTACATATCACCCATGTACAATTCTTGGTTGTCTAGCACTTGGTTTCTTAATTAGTTCTTACTTTGTGTGACCATTCTCTACCACAAAGCTCCTAAATAGCCTTTCCTGAATCCTTTTAGGCGAATTAGTTCTGCTAGATCAAGGATACTAAACTATTGTCAAATACAAATATGTGTTTGATTTTTTTAATCACTTTGTATGTGTTATGCATAACACCTTTTGCATTGTTTCTTATATGTTTTTTGAAAAAAAAAAAAAAAAGTAGCTTTTTATACTTTTTAGTTTTGAGTTCAATAACTACTTTAACTACAGGTATACTTCAAAGGGACCATTGTACATGATGTACAATATATAAAGAAAACATTGAGATGACTTTCCTTTATATTTGGAAAACTTGCCAGATGGACCCTGATCAACTTGAGTGAAGGTCCTAAGAACGTTTTAAACAATCTAAGGTGCAATTTCTAAATTTGTAATAGTGGGTAAAAAAAAAAAAAAAAAAAAAAAGAAAAAAAAAAACAGGAAAAAAAAAAAGAAAAAAAATTTAAAAGTGCTTCTTATCTTTGTTAACATTGTATTATTATTGATGTTTTTAAAGAATATTCTCTTGTTCCAAGTTCCATGGGTGATAATTCCTGTTTGTATTGTGAGCATGCAGCCCGTGGTGCTAACAATGCATGGCCACTTGCCTTTTGAAGGAATTCAATACCACGGCTACCTGTTAAAGAGTTATGGTATATAGACAATTGTTAATTAAGTGATATAGTTATCCATAGTTTTTTACAGAATGATCTCTCTTTAATTCAATGATGGTTATGCTAAATTGGAGCTGTTCATGTGATGATGTAAGAAATTAGTGCTTAGCTACATTTATGAAAGTAATATATCAAAAATACAGTGACCATAGGAGTCAGATATCTTTTTACCTGCTTTAAAAATTTAAATGGATTGCACCTGTCTGAACTGTAAAAGATATATTAAAGGAGACTTCCATAAATGTTATAGCTTGGCTTCTAGCTTTCCTACACATACTGGTTTACCTGTATTATGTTAAAGTAAGGTGAAAGACCACTACAGAGCTTATTATTTGAAAGTGTAGTAATATATTTGAACCTTTATTTTGATAGGACAATGTTATCAGAAAGATAGGTCATCTTAATTTGAAAGAATTACCTATATCAAAAACAAAACAAAAAACCCTATTTAAGAAAAGCCAGTATTATTGGACCAAATTTGGTGGATTTTTTTTTTTCCTATTTCTAATGCTACAAGAATGCTGTAAAGTGTCTTTTAAAGTGATGTAGCCTGACAAGACATTTTTGTCAGTGTTAAAAATCTTAGGTAGTTTTGTGCACTTATTGGACCATTGTGAATTCTCTCTCAGTGTAAGTGCATTTCTAATAAAACTTCTTGAGTAAAACTCTTCTTTGTACTATTACTAGTCATGCATCATCAGTAATTTTTAACAATTCTTGTAGTAAGTAGAGGGTAATACTATAGTTACTTGTGGCATGATAATGCATAAGTAGTATTAGTTGATTGAATTAATTTATTTTTATTTTCTTTTGCTTGTTTTAGGGGTTTTTTGGTTGTGTTTTTGATTTGGGGTTTTGTTTTTGGTTTGTTTGTTTGTTTTTTTTTTTAAACTTAGGCTGTCCTACGGGGTCAACAGTTTTCTGATAATGTGCAGTACCGGTATTACAGTTCTGCAAAAAGTATTAGGAACCTCTTTTGGATTCTATATTGAAGTGTTTCAGTTTTGTGTCTTAAAACGTTTGTGCTGATTTTTAAAACTATGTCTTTTAAACACATGTAATGATGTTAATGCTTTTGGCTCTTCTCTGGTATTAGAGTTTGTATTTTCACAAAGAATGCTTTGTAGCAGGCATTACAATTAATCTGTTTTGTACATAAATGTGCCAACAGCTTGATGGTGGCGTTTTTGAAATGTAGAACAAAGTGCTTGCAAAAATGTAATAAACACACTTGTGTACTTTGTGTACTTATTAATTGTTTGTGTCACATAGATTTTTTTCTTTGTTTATACCCGACAAATCATTGTAACCAGAAATGGAAGAAGCTTGTGGTTAAGTGAAATCTACAGCTGTGGCAATTATCATGATATCACTAAGGAAAATTAATTAAAATACAGTTCCACAACGTGTTTGTTTTCTCAGTTAACTAGCAGTTTTATAGTTCTTCATGTGCTCCTGATGAGAACATGTGCCATAATGGCAAACAATTTTTCATCAGCAGCACAAGCCAAGGGAGTAGAGGAGCTTCCCACACCACAGCACATCAGTTATAACTGATTCATTTCAAAGTCTGCACGTACTTGGTTTATTCCAGACTCTTCTGTTGTCAGTCTAAGCTGATTTTTCCTGAGGTAGGTTGTATGGATCTTGATTTCTATAGACTCTTCTGTGTTTAGTCTAAACCTGTGACTATTGTGCTTTTCAGAAACAACAAATCCAATTGTGTATCAATCCATTTGGTGCAGGTTTTTTGGTTTTTTGCTGCACAGAAGGGTATAGTCAAATGAAAATGCCAATTAAAGAAGTTTTCAGCCCTAGGTCCTCAGTTTTGCATTTTGTTCACAGTTTACTGTGCCTCATCAATGGCGCTAATACCATCTTACAAAACACATTCAAAAATTGAGTTAGAAATCCTTCCCCCCTCCCTGTTTTCCCATGCCCACATCACCTTTTTTTTTTTTTTTTTTTTTTTTTTTTTTTTTTTCTACAAGGTTATTTTATCCCTCAGCAGGACGGTATTGGCGTTTCTGTTTTCAGCACAACCACACAAGCCATTCAATCAGCATGATTTAGGCAATAGTGAAGTGCACCATAGATGTGGGGATGAGTGTCTACAGCAGGGGAAGAGAGAAAGGGAATTTTTAAGCCAGTCTCATTCCTGAAGCCAATGTGTAACAATTTGCTAATTTTACCTTCTAAATATAGTTACTGATACTATTTTTTTTTTGTCACAGGAGCTAATATAAAATGAGGATTTCTACTGTAATTGGAAATACATCCATAAATTCAGTATTTAAAATAATGTATGCAATTATTAATCTTGACAGCGTAATAATTTAAACTGTAATATGTATGCATTGATCATAAGTATTTGTTGAACATGAACATGATTGCAATTCCCCCTTAGTTACTATAGTAGATTTTAGGACACAATATTTCTGTACTGTACTTCCTTTTATTATCAATGTCAAAAGTTTATAGAGTTCTTTCCATAGATAAGATCCAATGCATTTTTCAATTATTCAGTTTTGGGTTACCCCAAGTATTAATATAGCTGGCTTTCTGAAGAACACAGCTAAATTCAGGTAAGCCATAAACCAGCAGACTATAATGCATCCCAGGAGGAAAAAAGTGGTGTTCATACAAGCTCTCTTTTAAAAGTAAAATTTTCTTTCCATTGGGTTGCACAGAAACCCTGCAAATATATATTGTTAGGCAGCAAACCAATTTATGTCTCCAAGTGATATGACATTTCAGCACTGCCTCTATTTTGAGTAGATTTCAATTGAAGAGTACAAGCTCAATGTACTTAATGTCCCACATGAATTCTTCTGACTTGTATTTTTCACAAGTGAGGAGCTTCATCAGTTTCTGAATTTTGAGAATTTCAACTATAGTTTCTTGTTCTTTCAGATATCTGCAGAGCTTTCCAGCACTTCAGAGGGTTACTTCTGTGTTTAACGGTTATTAGTAAAGATGGTGACAGGTAAGTGATTCTGCTGATACAGTGAGGGAGCTGGTTACTCATAGAAAGGGGATCATCTTTGGTTTACAGTAGTCTAAGCATCAGCCAGGAGTCTTGCAGCAGTTCTGCAGGGAGAAATCTGGCCTGAGAAAATGGCTCTGCCCATGTTGTACAAGCTGCTGTGGACTCTTTCCCCATGTCAAGCAGAGTCTGGCCAGATAAATGTGAGCTCCAGGGAAGATCATTTTAGTTACTCTTTGAATTGGCATTGCTGAACCTCCCATAGCTGAAAGAGATGATCTGGGGGCAGGCACTTCTCTAGAAGATGATTTGGGGGCAGGCACTCCTCTAGAAGTGGTGAGGTAATGTCAAACAGAAGCTCTTTTCACAGCAGCTGCCACAGCTATAGCAATAGTACAGCAACAACTGAAATTTAGCCACTAGATCTCAGTCATACTAAAAAAAAAAGATTTGAAAAAAATAACAAGAGTCTTGCACGCACATCCTATGGTTCTGCATGTTGAATTACTCAAGCCAGATATGCTGCGTAGGCCAGAAGAGTGATGATAAGAGCTAGATTTTCCAAAGAGTCTAAATGTTTTTTCTTCTCAGCTTTCCGGAAGAAATTATAGTCAGGTATGAATCACTCCCCTACAGTTAACAGCATATTTTTGTCTCTGAATCTGTAAGTCCTGCATTTTCTCAAATAGGTTTTCTCACCTGTATTTCTTCTTAAGGAAAAATATTAAGAACGAATCACATCAGGAACAAATTTATCCTCAACAAGTTCACGGCCCAGTTAAAACATGCAAATCAATTCCTGGAATTTTATCATTAAGCCAGTTTAGTTTGCACGTACAACCACAAGTTCCATCTTTTGGAATAATAAACCAAATCACATGGCTGGACACAGAGGCAAATAATCAGGTTCATCAGCTGGCTGGCTTGAGTTGGTTAAAACAGACTGAAACCTTTCTCAAGAAAGCAGTGTTGATGCCCTCATATCGATGCCCTCTTTTGAAACAGGAAATAACATGCTAGGCAGGAATACCTCATTAAGGTATTTAATTCATGTCTGTGTTCTCCTTTCATAATTTGCTTTTTATCCTTGACATGCTGTTCCTCGTGCCATAATTTTAAGTGGAACTGAAGGAACATAAAATTTGTTGCTACTCAGAAGGTGAGATCTCGCCAACGCGACTTGATTGGTTATGACATGGCTGGAAACAGGGATGAGGACAGTGAAAAAGAGCAAGATGGGGCAATGAAATGTAAGATTTCCCCCTTCCTAGTAAATCCTAGCTGCAAACTAATCAGTTTGGCTCAGACCTGTACCTCAGTTAAAGAATTATGTACAGGTATGCATTGTGGGACTCAAGGGCCGAAGGAGTAGTGAGAGTTTCTGACAAGGTACAGAGGGCAAATGCTACCTGGAACACACTGATTTTGGGTAGTTCAAAGCCATTTTTCTCCTTAAATGAGCAGATGGCCAAAATAAACTTGTAGCTGTAAGTCACCTTTAATTGTCATAGTAGGACCAAGTCGCTGCTGGTCTGGCCATGTGTTCTCAGTTTCCCTTCCCAGCATGAATAACATGCTGGCAGAGCAGATGTGTCACACATGCAGCTGCATGGAACAATCAGGTAGAGTTTGAGTCATTTAAGCAACTCGGGTATGAAGCAGAAGAGGACCACTGCTGCAGATGTGATCCTGGCCCCACTGAAGCAAGGTTGGATTTCACTAACACGAGGGAATAAAGTCAGGATTTGAGGTTGAGCGATCTGGGAACTCTGGTGTTTGTATCATTTGCTTGAAACCAAGGGAGACATGTTAGGATTTTTTGCAACATAAGAGTTAAAGTGATTGCATCTTTCATATCTTTTAAATACACACACACACACACACACACACACACAGAGTATATATAGTCTGATAAAATAGATTGTAATATACAGTTAATCAGTGCTTTGTTGTCTGAAATGGCACTATTCCAGTTATAGAAGAGTCAGCTGAGATCCTGCAGACTTTTACAGAATTCTGATGTCCTGTGGGCCTATAAGCCCATTGTCTGCAGTAAAAAATAGAATTAATGGGTACCTGGATAAATCAAATACAGTTGAGAAGACACAGCACAACTTTTATAACTGGAAATCTATTAACAAGTCTACTGGCGTCTTTTGAGGATGTCAGCAGCTAAGTGGCTATCAGCAGTCTCTTTCATTTCCAGTTTTAGATGTCCAAAAGGCTTTTGACATATTTTTTTTGTCAAAGTATTTTCAGACTAATAAGCCACAGGCAAGTCCTTGTATGGGTAGATGATTGGTTAGCAGATAATAAATAAGACAGTTCTTACACTGGAGGAAGGTCATTTTTGCACTCTGGGTTGTGGACTAGCTCATCTTTGAGGGTGGTTGTTCCTGATTCTGTACAGACACCTCCATCACTCTCAGGCAGAGTATCTGGACATTTCTGTGTTTTACAAGGATGATTGTTTTGGACTTCTCTGTCTTTTGGGGCACACAGCTCTCTTTAACTTGTTCCTAGCTTGAATTTGTCTTATCTTAGTCATTCTTTTGACCCAGGAGAAAATGTTTCTGCTGTAGGTGATGAACAGCAACTACTTTCCTCACTGAAGAGCTGCCACTTCTATTGCTCCAACACTTATCATTAGCTATACTTAGCACACCCGTATGCATCTCCTACTTCTTAGAAGTTCATAGCAGCTGTGTAGTCAGAGGATAAACCTCTGTGCTCTACTAATACCAATGTCACCCTTAAAGGAAAATAGGAAATTCAATGATTTTTTTCTCACAAGAAATGGCATTTATTTTATTCGACCATATTCATCAGATACTTGAGCAAACTGTAAGATAATCTATGCAAATAATAGCAGCTTTGATTCTTCTTTGTGAGCCTATTCAACTTGTTTTGATTTCTGCTGATAGCAGGCCTCTGGGCCTTCATGGTGTTATTTTTTTTCCCTTCAGATCTTCCAAACATCCTGACAGACATTTCTGTCATTAAGCATAGTAGCACTTAGGATTTATCACAGAATTTAACATGTGCAAGTACATGCACGAGCTGATTTTTTTTTCCTCTGTCTTTAACAAGCTAAATATTGTTCTTTCCCTCCCTGTACAGTATCTGGAGTGTAACCTCAGGTGCTGTAACTTCATGCTCACTTTCCCCTAACCCTTTTCCTGGTACTCCCGTAACCAACACATCACTGCCCCTGGGCAAACCGTTGCCGGGCCCAGCTTCCACCTTCACCTCTGCAAGTCAGGTCTGCTCCAGCTGCAAGCGGCTGAGGATGCCACTGGGATTAATTTTATCTGAACTTGTACACAGTTAAGTCTCTGCCACAATTACTCATTGTGCTTCTCCTCGCAGTTTGCAGCCTGATTATCCAAATTCGAGGAATAAGCAACAATGCGGACACTCTGTGAAGACTACGGAGAAGATGTTAACTAATGAGAAAAATCTGTGCTCCTTAAAGAAATGTCTATCATTCTTCAATATTCTTAGTGTAAAATAAGGGAACACCAGAAAGTAGGGGAATCTTTATATGCACAATATCATGTTAAACTAAAGCCTATGCATATTTGTGCTATGAAATACTTTTCAACTCTTATTCAGGATTTATTATTGTTCTTCAAAATCAAACAGAATCATAAATAATAATATTAGAGAAAAGAATGTTTTCCTAAATCTGGGGAGGGGTGTTCATTTGGGACAAAAGAGGTAATAATAAAAAAAAACCTTCATGAAAAAACATTGAAAGTAATAATGTGACTTCATAGCATGATTTATATCATATACTTAGATGAACTATAGGAGGTGTTCATTATTTTTCCTGAGGAAAAAGGTTTATTAAAAAAAGAGAATAAAAAGCCTCCCTACTTAAAATACAAGAGCACAGAGTAGTATTCAGGAATGACATGCATTTTAATCTTTTGGTAATTTGTGTATGATGTGTCACTTCTGCATTTTGACAATAAATAAACAGATTCATATATCCATTTATATTTCATTTCATTAAAATGTAATAGAGCCATGTGCATTGAAGAAGCTATCAAACTGTAAAATTCATCTCCTCTTACCAGAGGTTTCCCTGTGTGCCATGGGGAGCAGCAAAAGTTTATCTGCATTAATCTCTTTAACTGGATTAAATTTTTGAGAACAAAATCCACTCCGTTCCTGGACTAGTATATGGGACAGATCTGTGGAACAGGTATTTATGAATAGACATGCAGACAATTTGACTGTGCTCCAGAAGATTACAGTTAAACTCTGAGTCACAGGTTTTCCCAGGAGGCTAACTGAGAAGACTGCATAATTTGTGACTGATTTTAGGATCATAGTCCTTCTAATAATTCTATGGTTTTGTTTTATTTTATCTGACAGAAAAAAAAAATAGAGAGCCTTCTGAGCGAAAAAAAATGTGTTTGATCCAGCAATGTTTGTGAGTTTTTGGTCTTATGATAGACAGCTAATATTACACTTCCATTTGGTAAATGTTGTGGAGATTATTCTTCTCCGTTTTGAAGCATAGATCATTGTCAAGTAGTATAACAGACTCTATTGCCTTGAAAATCTGGTTGCAAAGTTATCATTTGCCAGAAGAAACCTTACTTATCCTTTTTTTTTTTTTTTTTTTTTTTTTTTTTTTTGCAGCTGCAGTCCTGACTTCATATACTTACAGCTGATCTAATTTAATTTCTTCTGTGTTGTAAGGAGAGACACTTTGTCAGCAACATTCTGTTTGTTTGATGTTGAAGTTTTTGGTCATTTTAAAAACATTTTATAATATATTTTTTCTGTATGAATTTTTGAAAATGCAATAAGCTCTATTTCTTTCTAAGAGGGTTTTTTTCAGGCTGAGAAATCTAACTAAAGTAACTAAATGTACTTAGGCTTTCTTTTCAAAGCATTATCATTTTAAAAACGTTTCTGAAGCTCAAAGTGAATCTTTCTTCTACTTAAATGATTTCATTCACAAAAAAACTAGAAGCAAGTAAAAGTGTTGTGGTGACACTGAAACTGGATATTAGACATATTTTCCTGTCCTGAATTACATGTCAGTGTGTGCTGCAAATAGCTTGTGGAGTGGTATTGATATGCTGGTTAAACAATCTTCCTATGAAATTCAGGCAGTTTATTTCTTGATGATCAGACCCATCAGACCTGTTTGATGTAAGTTAAATGAACATCAGTGAAGATTCTAATAGAAGTTAAACGATAATGGAATTATTCTTTTTTTTTTTTTTTTCCCCCTACCCATGTGAGAGAGCTCAGTGTTCTAATCATAGCAGTATAAAACACTATTGTTCATAAATTGAAAACATGTTAATCTTCATGCTTGTTCCTCATTACATTTAAGTATATTTACGTATTTAAAAACAAACAAAAACAAAAAACAAACCAAAACTAAAAATACAGCACAAGGAGATTATCCATGTAAGGTATTATTTTGAAGCTGTTAATGACGAGGAAAATGGTTGAAAGGGAACACTGGTAAATCTCATACCGAAATTTGTAGAATGCTGACCTCTGGTGGCAAAACTTAAACCGGAAAGATGTGGCTAATGAATCGGTCGCTTTAGGAGTATGATTTTTTAAATAATCGCTTTCAGTAGATTGTTCCAATGTGTGGTGTTTTTTTCTAGTTCTGTATATTTAGAAATTGTTCTGTAACATAGCTTAAAAGCATCCAAACACTCTGTCTTTCTATAAATATAGAGGTAGATATACCCCATAAACCTTAGTCATAATTGGTAAATTGACAGGAAGTGAATAATTAAAGGATTTCAGTGACTTGTTCATATTACCTGGTATTCTGAAAAGATTTAAAATTTTTCTTTAAATTTTAAATTTTTTTCCATCTGCTTTAGAAATGGCATTTGTAAATAATTGTCGTTGCAAGATAATACTCTGAATCAACCCACCCCATATATGACTCATTTACGTAGTATGGGGCACTTTTTTTGATATTATAGGTACAATTTATAACAGTGCTATTTATTATGCTTACTTATGTTACCTGGTGGGAAAACAGAGCTGCTAGCCTATTAGAAATACTTTATCACTTTCTAGATTAAACATATTTTCAGTTAAACTAATGAGTGGTAGTAGTGGCAGCTTCCAGCTATATCTAACACTTATTTGGCATTAAAACAACAACCACGATTCTAGATTCACTTGGAGTAGGGCTGTGCTTGGTTCAAAAGCCATGGGATTGTGAGACAACCATGTGACAGCTCAACTTGATAAGGATGATGGTAGGTGATGTTACCTCTGTAGACATGGAAGTGGTGTGTTAAACTGCCTTGATACGTAGCTAACCAAGCAGCTGTTCAAAAACAAGTTGTGTCATTGCTAGAGCTTAAAACATAATGGGAGATAGGCTGGATGATGCTTATGGTCATTTTAGATGCCTTAGGGTATCTCTCCTGGTCTTCAGCTACTACTCCAGAAGGACTGTCAAACATAACATGTGTCTCATCTGTTAGCCCTGTGAAAGGGTATCAAACACCCTAAAATGTGTAAAAGGACCCCAAGTTACTTAGGTAAGTGAGTCTTACATCTCTGGATCTCCAGTGTTTTGGCTGGAGCTTCTCAGCACAGGGAAGTCAGTAGATCCAACCCTGCTGCTGCTGTCTCTGGCTCAGCCCTTCAATCTGGGCTGCTTGGCAAGACGACAACACAGGCAAATCCATCTGTGTCTCTTCCAGCTCTCACAAAATCCCAGCTGGAAGAACAACGTGTATGTACATCATACATGTAGCCCTACTCTTCATATAGCATTTCTCCTTAACAGATAATTAAAATATAGATCTGGCTTAATAAGGAAAACAGAAAGGTTTACACCTTAGGGCAGATGAAAATCTTAACGCTTCATGTTCTGGTGCCTTCATAAAGCAGACTTACTTAGTGACTGAAATGGAAAATAATAATTATATTTAATGTTAAGAAAAATATTTTTTAAAATTGCATTAATTCAGTTCATCTGTGTTTCTTTCAAATGAGCGGAACCTTATCAGGAATTAAGTCATTATCAAACTAAGATTTTGGCAAGAGGAGTGAAACCTCTGGAAGAAAAAAAAAAAAAAAAAAAAAAAGATATAAATGCTCAGCATGTAATTTTCTTAGCTCTTTTTTAGTTCAGTTTGGTGACAAATAGTCCCTTCCCAGGAAGAAACTTACAGGCTAGCACAAAACCAGTGTTCTAAATAAAAATGTCAAAATATATTCTTCTATTTTTAAGAATAGCAAATGTGCCTTTGCCACTGCTTAATTTTAGGATATACTTAAGTTTAATTGCATATAGATATTGTCTAGGTAACAACAGCTGGCCTATTTACATCTTGATTTCTTGTTTGACTGAACCAATCATCAAGCTGAATTGGAGATGTTCCTCAGAAAAACTTGATTCCTCCTCCAAAGTAAAAAGCATAAAGAACTTCCTTGTTGGTCATAAATATGTATTTATCACTTCTGGAGCCCATCACATTAAGACTTTCCAGATATTCAGACTAATTTTATTTGAATATAGTATATTGTACTTTTGTCTTTAATGAACTATTTTACAAAAATTTTCAATTAAGCCCTTGCATCTCCTTGCAGGGAACTGATGTTTCAAAGAACAATGTTCTTCGCTTTAGTAGTTTGTTTGTTTGCTTTTTTAAGATTCGCAAAAAAAGAAGAGATGTATTGCATATGATTTCTCAACATCCTGAAAGAAAGATCAGTAACTGTTACCATAATTTTTATTCGGTCTAGTGTACATGAATAAAATGTCAATTATCTCTTTCCAGAAATGCTTTGATTGGTATTGAAAATCACTTCCTTTTGCTGTGAAGCCTTCTTTTACTTGTCAAATTCTGCATTTTCTTTGATGTTATTTTGATCACTTTTAACATTATATTTTCCTGTAAGATTTAATTTGGTAATACAAAATCCTGCTCTGCCAGATGTAAAAATTTAACAGATTAATTAATCTGTTGCCATTACTATATGAAAATATAGATCGTTAATGGAGTAATATGATAATGACCTTATTCTAACTGGTATACTAATGTAAAAAGTAATTTGAGTATAAAATATTTATTTTTAATGAAACATTACTTACCTATCAACAAATATTTCTTGCCAAAATCAAAAAGGACAACATTCTTTTAAACATTATTGGGTAGAAGATGTGATGTCTTCCTTAAAGACTATTCACATTTGAATGATTATTTTGGGAATCATGGGGATCAGTACTGTTTAGGGTTCATATAGATAAGAGTATTTGTAAATATGACTGAAAAAATCATAAAAGTATATGTGTTAAAGGTTTTTTAAACACAAAAATATTATATTTAGAATATTAGTCATTTGGACCATTTTGGAATTTAGTTTTATTTCAGAGAGGTGGCTTTGGAAAGTTACCATGACAGACTCAAACCCAGTAGAATCTTCTTTCTGTAGTAATAATGATTGAAAACAAGTTCAGTTCTCTTTTTTTTTATATGTATATTTGCAGGCTTAATGTATGATTTGACTGCTCTGCTCCTGAAAAAATTCGGGATCCTTCTTTGATCTGTGTGGAGTCACAGATGAGTGTTGCCACAGAGTGGGACAATAGAGGGGGGTTCGGCTGCACAATAAGAGAACCAGAAGAATCCACATGCGTGAGGGGGGTGTGTGATCTAGTCTAGTGTCTAAACTCCTCTTTTAGGACATGTAGTCTATGAAGCAATTCAGACCAGCAAAAGATAATGCCCAGGAGTTTGCCAGCTGTATCACTGTAAGTTTCATTGACTATTGCTATTGCTTGAGTCAGTTGTCTCACCATGGGTATTTACTGAGGTGTTATAGGCTATCCCACTTGAGCTTCAATTGCTGGTACAGAAAGGTGTAAATCTCCTGTAATTCTTATGTCAGATCCATTGAGACAACTACCAGCTCCATGCACATACTGCAGGTATGCTAGGACATCATCTCAGAATGCACTCCATCCATTCAGGTGACTGAGCTGAACCTAAGATCTAAACTGGCTATAATGAGATCTTACACATTTTTCTTGCATACAAACACCTAAAATCAGGTGTTCAAGCATCCTGACACTTCAGAAATTTCCAGAAGTAGGAGTGTTATTTGAGAAATAAACACATGATCAAAATGTAGAGGTTCAGGACTAATAAAGGGGTGATATAAGTACTTTAGGGACTTTTTTTGTGCTAAGCCCAATCTAGGCCAAGAAATAAAATCTTATGAACTCAAGCTAGTTTAATTAGAATACAAATCTAATAACCAAAAAGACTACAGGTACAGGTCTCCTCTCTGCTTGCAGTTGGGGTTTGATATATAGCAAGACATTTTCCCATGGCTGTGCTGTATCTGCTTGGATACTGGACCTGCATCTGCTGTACTGTTTGCTTCCTTCTGCATACAAATCCTAAATACCAGAGGTAATGTCTTATTGAAATGCCTGGAGCTGTTTTCCCTCTTGGAAGTCCGGTTTTGCCTTCCTGCAGACTTGGGCAAACATTTATCTAGCAGGTAAGATGGAACTATAAGGTTTTCAAATGAAGCTTGAAGGCTAGAAGTGAAATGAAAGGTATGCAGTGAAATACACAGCACTCAAGATAAACACCATCACAAGCTTTTCGAGCACAGAGCACAGGGAAAAGTTCAAGAAACAAGGACTACAAGTGAAAAGAGAGAGGCAAAAGAGGTGAAGCTCTGTACTCTATTAGTGGAAAGAGGTTGCTGAGGTACAAACTTATGAAGCAGAGCAGGAGGACTGCAGTACGGGACTCGGGTCAGGTTCCAGAATAATGCACCAGAATAAGTGACTAGACAATTTCAAAGACCAAAAGCCTATAGTCAAAATTCTAGTTCAAGTCGAAGCATTGGCAGAGTTTAAATACATGTTAGCTGCCAAAGCTTGACTTCACTGTCATTCCCCGCTCCCATCCCCCATATGTGTGAAATATTTTCCTGCACTCCTCACTACTTCTGCAGGCTCTGCAGTCTGGAAAGAGTACTGGAACTTGGCTTCTGGCACTAAATGCAGGTAAAGGGACTGTCAGAACATAGTTTTAAAATATACTTATCTCATAATTTTATTTGGTGCACTAAATTTTCCACATATTATGCTTATGATGATAGCAT
This sequence comes from Athene cunicularia, assembly GCF_003259725.1. NCBI lineage: Eukaryota > Metazoa > Chordata > Aves > Strigiformes > Strigidae > Athene > Athene cunicularia. The sequence continues at coordinate 38,552,013 of NW_020799098.1, forward strand.
CTCTCCTTAACCATTGCATAACCACATGTGCTATGCATACACAGTTTACCATTTTGCTAATTTGTGTATGCCAATCTCAAAGCTGGTTTTGAGAGAGGAGAGCAAACTATTCTGATGAACTGGTGCAGGCGATGAAACAGATGGACGTGCAAAGCAATTGTAAAAACAGGCACATGTGTATTGCTAGTAAGGTAAAAAGGATGTGATAAGAAAAAGAAGAGATAAGACAAAATGTGAGATGACAGGGTAACAACAGCTACGGGCCTTAAGGGGATGGGAGTGAATCAGAACTTGATTCGATGTAGCAGGGAGCCCTGAGAGTGGAAACAGAGTAGGGACAGGTCATGCCCTGAACAAGGGACAGGGTGGGAATCACCAATCTGATACGAGACTGGAGGGAAGACTTGAATGAGCAGGAAAGAATTGGAAAAAAAGTGCTCAAATAGATGTTGAGATGAGATATGTAGAACTGTTTAGCAGTATTTGGCAGTCCTGGACATGGGTCCAGAGAAAGCAGTTGTGGACAATTTATAAACGCGGTGGGATCTTGAAATAATAAAAAAAAGACCTGTCAAGAGACACTCACATTAAGTGCCTCTTGAGAGTAAGACATCTGGGAACACCTGTAATAAGACTGAAACAAAAAGCTAAAAGAAAGATGAAAGATCTTGACCATAGTCTTTGAGTTACTTCAAAGTGACTCAGTCATTGAGATAGAGGAAGAAGATCACATAAGAACAGAGAGCAGGGTGAAATAAGAGTATTTCCTTTTGAATTTATTTGTAACATCGGAATTATAGCAAACAGCAAACAGATTTTAAACATCTGACAGGATTTCTCTGGTCTGTTTTAGAAAAGTTTTGTAGAGTATTAAGAAATTACACAGCATACAATTACATGCAATAAAACAAACATTCCCAATGGTAATTTCTTTCCATAGAAGTGTAAATGTACTTTATAGTGGTGCTTACCCTGTCTTCTGTAGTTTGCTTTTGTACTTCATGATTTTGGAAATGGAAAACATCTTGCTATATTGAGACTGAGTCTTCACATTTCTAAAACCTGTTAATGTACCGCTGAACACCATAAAGGGATTTCTAGCCTGTGTGAATGGCTCCTACCACTTGCTGGTAACTGGGGTTTTTAATTATGAAGATAGCAATGGTAATGAAAAACATAAACCTAACAAACCCAAGGAATTTAAATATAGTGCAAATGTTTGCTTTTAGGTGCAGAAAGTGTTACACTGTCATATTTGTGGCGTAACATACCTTTTAAGGAAAACAAATTTGTCTGCTCTGCTGCCTAGCCAGGAGGAACTTAAGTCTCCCAGGAAGCACACAGCTTCTCCAGCTTTCACCCAGAACTAATGAAAATGCTCATGCCAAAGCCTCATAGATCCATCTTAGGAGTGTCTCTGATATGAGGTGAAGGACAAGGCAACACCAATACTTTTCTTCTAATATCTGGTCATGTTATGTAATCATCCCAGTTGTCCTTATCAGCCTCTCCATTTTTTCCTTTTGCTTTCGGTGATAAGAATTTTCTGCTGACTTACTTGTCTGTGGAGTGTTTCATTCAAAGGGGGATTGTTCTCTGGCTCCTGATAGATGATGATGTGCACACAGCCTTTCACATTGGCTGGTGTTATCTCCTTGTCTGCTGCATGTTCTTTTCTATACAGTTTTCTAGCTCTCAGGAATGCCATTTTTTTATCCAGTTCTGGCCTGAGGATGCCGTGTAATATGGATATTACATACATAACAAATGAAACAAATGTTTCTAGTATTCTAGTAAGGATCTGTTTAGATGAGCAAGCACAAAAACCAACTATATCCTGGGCTCTATCAAGAGAAGTGTGGGCAGCAGGTCGAGGGAGGGGATCCTCCCTCTCTACTCCACTCTCCTAGGACCCCACCTGCAGTGCTGTGTCCAGCTCTGGGGCCCCCAACATATGAAAAACATGGACCTGCTCGAGCAGGTCCAGAGGAGGGCCACAAAATGGTCAGAGGCATGGAACACCTCTCCTGAGGACAGGCTGAGAGAGTTGGGGTGGTTCAGCCTGGAGAAGAGAAGGCTCTGGGGAGACCTTGTAGCAGCCTCCCAGTACTTAAAGGGAGCCTGCAGGGAAGATGGGGAGGGACTCTTGATCCAGGGAGTGTAGAGATAGGATGAGGGGTAATGGTTTTAAACAGAAAGAGGGTAGATTGAGATTAGATATGAGGAAGAAATTCTTTACTGTGAGGGTGGTGAGACCCTGGCACAGGTTGCCCAGAGAAGCTGTGGCTGCCCCTTCCCTGGCAGTGTTCAGGGCCAGGTTGGACGGGGCTTTGAGCAGTCTGGGCTAGTGGAAGGTTTCAAGCCCATGGCAGGGGGCTTGGAACATGATGGTCTTTAAGGTCCCTTCCAACCCAAGCCATTCTATGAATCCATGATACTAAAACAGGCAGAAAGAAGTGGTAGTTTGAAATTAGTGACATTCAGAAGTTCTGCTGTTTCAGTGTGTGTAAATGGTATTGTTTAAATTTCAAAAATTTTCAAAAAAAAGAAACCCCTAAAAATATATAACTTATGCATTGTGTGAACACATCCTTCCATTTTTTTATTGCATTTTATTTCAGAATTTCTGAAATTGAAATATTTTATTCAGTTATTAAATTATTTTGCTTTTCCTCTCATGAATGGTAATTCAAGCTGTCAGCGTCTCCTTCCAGGACTGGCATGGTGCAATGCAGACTTGGCTGTTAGAGCTGCTTGTCTCCTTAATGTGGATGTTCAGAGAGCTTTTGCAGCATTAGGAAACTTAGCTGAAGGAGACTATGAAGGCTCATGTTACCTCTTCCCAAAAGTGCTACCCTAAGGAAACAGTTTAATGTCGGGATTTTTAAAATAAGTTTGAAATATATTAGGTAGAACTAAACTAAACCAAACTATTTCAGTTTCAACCAACAACATTTTCCGAAATAACTGTTTGGATTGGAGGAAACTATTTAATGAGAGAAGTCACTCCAGTAGAAAATACCTTGTCATCTTTGTTACTAATGCTTTGTAACCACTGTGTGGTTTTGGTTTTTTTCTGAAGGCTAAAACTAGCTTTCTTGCTGCTACCTGCTGTTGTCACAGAGTGGCTAGAATAGTTACCCACAGGATTGTGTTTTGTAATACTGTATTTTCTAAACAATCTGTAATGGAGAAGAAAATATTGAGTACTTGATGCAGTTTCTAAGCACGTATGGGAGATTTTTGTTGGTAAGATTGGAAGAGGATGCCAAGCCCTAACCTTCTGACTTAAGTGATTTAGAAATGGCAATGATATGCTAATTGTATTGTCCCTTTACTTGTGCAAATACTCATATGAGAAAAAAAATTATGGGGTTAGATGTTATTCAGAATATTATTTGTACGTCTATTTAAGTCTCTGCTCTACATATGCTTACATATCTGCCAATTCCAAAATCTATTGCTTATATACCCAGATAAAAGCTGTGCTATTTAAAA